>NC_134357.1:63152192-63414692 GCF_048569485.1 Anomaloglossus baeobatrachus | reverse complement strand
GTGGATTTACCGTGGATTTTCCGCAAGTTGGTCCCCGCGGATTTTTACCATTATCTATGGCAAAAACCGCAGGTATCTGCGGAAAAGAAGTGACGTGCTCATTAATTCCGCAGCGTAAAATCCGCGGGTAAATCCGTGAGTATAAAAAAATGTAGTGTGCGCACAGGATTTTTTAAAACTTATAGGATTTGCTGGGGAATGACTGCAGCAATGTTAGACACGTTTTCTGCAGCAATGCCATGGCAAATCCGCACCGTGCGCACAGTGCCTGATAATGGTTAAAAACTAAAGGGACAAAACTGCACCAAAACCACAACAAACTGCAGTAAAACCACATGCGGATTTTGTGTGCGTTTTTTTGCCGCAGGTGTGGAATTCTGCCAGAGGGTGCGTATTTTGCTGAAGAAACATATCTACCGAGTGCGCACAGGGCCTAAAGGGAACCAACCAGCAGGATTTTCCCGTGTTAGGCCTGAAAAAAAAAAACACGCACGTGCCGCAAGACACGTATTTACCCTGCGTGTTGCGTGTGGTAAGTACGTGTCTCGGGTACGTGCGGTCCACGAGTGTTCTACGTGTGCTATCCGCGATAGCACACGTAGAACCGGTAATTTACATACTCACCTGGTCCTTCCTGTTGTCCGCGCTGCTGTCCGTGGTGCTGATCCTCGGTCTCCAGCCCTCCCGTCTCCCCGCTACTGCCGGCCGCAGTGAAGTGAATATTAAATGAGCATAATGAGCGGCGGTCGGCAGCAAGAGGCAGCAGCGGCAGAGACAGGAGGGCTGGAGAAGGTGAGTAAATGTTTTTTTTTTTTTTCACTGACATGTGTGTTTTCTCCGGCGCGTGTCACACAGGACCGCATCCACACTACATCCGTGTGGTACGGGTGCGGGCCGTGTGACACCCGTGCTGCCGGAGAAAAAGTGGACATGTCAGCGTGTAGAAAAACGCACACACGTACAAACGCACATGGATACACGTTCCGTGTGGTTTTACGTGTGTGTGCCTGCTACAATAGGGTAGCATTGCTGAACGTGTCTCCGTGCCGCCGGTACGTGCAAAAAATGGCAAACTGGATGTGTGTCGGAGGCCTAAAATAAAAGCGGTGCTGTACTGGCGCTAGGATGGGAAATAAAATCAGACCTTTAGTTTTCAGATTGGATGTTTGATTGCTGAAAAAAAATTCAATCAATCTCAAAGTTCCAGAAATGAGTGCATTGCTTGATTAGCGTGCGCAGCAGGGGCGGGACTTTGTGAATGGGGTCCTCTGTTTATATTCCGCCTCGTGCATCCTTCTGGCTTGCCCCTTTATTTAAATTTTGTGCTGTACCGCCATTACAGCTGTTGGTGGCACATGCACATATCTATTGTAATGTTGTCTTCATTAAAATGGCACCGGAGTCAGAGCATTTTATTGAAGATACTGTAAAGACAACTACGAGGGGCAGAGGCGCATGTGCAGATGATACAAAAAAATTAAATCTGCTCATGTGCTAATGCCGCTCATATTCCTTTCCACAGTGTCCTCAATAATAAGTTGCTAGAGATTGCAATACATGCATACGCTGACTATTTTAATGAAGACATCACAATAGCAAGGCGCACATTTCTGGACCTTTGAGAATGTATTTTTTTTTGGCAATCAAACATCCAATCTGGAAACTAAAGGTCTGATTTTATTCACCGTCCCACCACCAGTATGGCACTGCTTATACTTTTATATGGGAAAATCCTGCTGGTCGGTTCCCTTTTATATAATTGAGGACTTGTTCACACTGTGCAGCATTTATATACTTTTTTTTTTTTTTAGGATCCTATAGAAAAAAAAAAGTAAAAGATTCCAATCTACCTGGTAACGCACAAAAGTAAGACACGGTTGTTCAACTTGTCTAGGGCAATGTATCATGTGACTATTTTAGAGCTGTTATTTGGGTGTTAAACACCCCCCCTCCCCCCAAAAAGCCAAATCGTAGACCGGTTTCTTTCAAGTGGAAGTTGTGAGCATCCAACATTAAAGTCTATGGAGTCAAAATTTATCCAACTTGTGATCTGCAACTAAAAAAATCCAACAGGTTTACAAGACCCTGTGGGCAATTCTTAGATGTGAATTCATGGGTAGCACCAGCCTTAAAGGGTGTGCCGCATTTTTTAGCACAAAATACTGGAGAACAGTAAGCTGGAATAGAGGTGACGTAAGAAAGAAAAAAGTGTCTAACGTGTCTAGCAAGAGGCACCAAATATATCACATATCGTGAATTGTCTGACATAGTTTTATCCTGTCTAATATTAGGAAAGAATTACAAATTATCCCCGTAGCGTGAGAATCCAGACTATTGTTACATTAAACCATGGCTCCTAATTCTAATGTCCCTATTAGTACTGGTAAAGTGGCAAAAAAGATAAAAAATTGTAATTCTAAAGAGTAAGTACCATTTTGATTTTTGCGTGTGTGTGATTCGCGTGTACGTGCGTGCCATCCGCGTGCAAGTGTGTTCCATGTGCGTGTACGTGTGTGCCATTCGAGTGTACATGGGTGCCATTATTGTGTATGAGTGTGTCATCCGTATGTACGTGTGTGCCATCCGTGTGTACGAGTATGCCATCAGTGGGACATGTACCGGAAAAAAGCATGACACTGAAATGAAACAGATATATGATAGATAAAGATTGTTCTATAGATTTTACAGCTATTACCAAATAAATAATTATAAGAAAAAATTACGTGGAGTACTTTCAATTTTTAATAACCAGCAAAGTTAGAGCAGACAGCTGGGGGCTGATATTACCAGGCCGGGAATGTCCACGATTATTGGGTCCTTCTCAGCCTAAAAATACCAGCCCGTAGCCACCCCAGAAGTGGCACATAACAAAATTACCTATTGTTTACATCAGCTTATATCTGACATATATATTTTTTCTTTAATTTTTTTTTTCATACTACGATCTTTTTTTTGAATAAAATATAATGAATAAATTAGTAATCTTGTTATTTTAATACTGGCCACTGAAGCTACTTTGACTCATAATTACTGTGCACTTATGAGTTTTCAGCACACTCCATATTAACAGATGCAGGAATACAATGACAGGTAACACCTGTATATGCAGCTGAAAGCACAGGATCCACCAATCATAATAGGCGGTGTCACAGCTTACGTTTCTCCCCCTCACTGCACAATAACCTTTGCACTTGTTTAGCTACTTCAGTACAAAAGAACGGGTCAGTCTGTTCATTGATGTTAATGTAACTGTGGATTACAAGGAAGTATGGGTCTAAAAAAACCTTCAGTGGCATGGTAGTGCTCGCTCATCACTAGCTACAAATACCGAGCACCTGAGCATGGTAGTGCTCGCTCATCACTAGTTACGAGTACAGAGCACCTGAGCATGGTAGTGCCCGCTCATCACTAGTTACGAATACCGAGCACCTGAGCATGGTAGTGCTCACTCATCACTAGATACAAATACCGAACACCTGAGCATGGTAGTGCTCGCTCATCACTAGTTACGAGTACAGAGCACCTGAGCATGGTAGTGCCCGCTCATCACTAGTTACGAATACCGAGCACCTGAGCATGGTAGTGCTCACTCATCACTAGATACAAATACCGAGCACCTGAGCATGGTAGTGCTCGCTCATCACTAGTTACGAGTACAGAGCACCTGAGCATGGTAGTGTCCGCTCATCACTAGTTACGAGTACCGAGCTCTGAGCATGGTAGTGTGGCGCCCTGGCCTAGCCAGGGCGTCACAGATAACACACAAACACCCCACCCCCACTAGACAGACAGGGACACCAGCCAAACACAAAATCCTTGTTGCCTCCCTCCAGGGTCTGCTGTCCACACCAGGTGGGGTGGAGCTAAGCGGTTGGCTCCACCCACCGAGGAGTTCATAGGCCTGGAGGCGGGAAAAGTGTCAGTTGGAAGTTAGAGTTGAGTTCAGGAGGTTGAAGTGAGAGGAACAAGCACTTGGGTGTCTGGGTTTGTGGCCCAGGCACTGACAGCAAGGTTGGCAGACGGTGGTGGCCGTCTGCAGGAGTGGGGGAGCAACACGGAACCATAGGACCGGGGACGGGCGACGGCCCGCCGGTACCGACTGGGGAGCGAAGTGAAGCCAGCACACACAGGCAGGGCCATCGGACCCCGACCAGGCTTGGAGCCGCCGACAATAGTCAGATCCGAATGTGACTGGAACCCCAGGGGTTTCACAACTGCAAAAGTCCCAATTGAAGGCAACCGCCCACACCGTGAGGGTATACAGCTACCGCCTAAGGCTAGAGACCCAAGGGCCAGCGCCTGCGGGCAAACGGGCTCCTCCGGTACCCATACACCGGGGAGCGGACTATCATTGGGAATCCATAGTAGTCAGAGGAGAACATCAAGGTGCAGGGAAAGACAGCCGCCATCACCTGTCCGGGGAGAGACACTGCAGCCGGCTGCGGGACCCGTCCATGCAGCCGTTTGGTTTACCGAGGACTTTGTACCTTTCTTGCTGAGTGAGTACACCCGTGCCATCCTGTACCGCGCCGCGCTGTCCCTGCAACCCTGCACCTCACCAACCCTGCCTCCCCGTCTCATCATCGGGCCCCGGGACCACCGACCTCTACCCACAGAGGGGGGAAACAACATCCCAGCTGCTCCCTACCATCGCTCCCGGGATCCCCGTCACCAGCAGCGGTGGTGCCTATCTTCACCACAACCCGTGGGTGGCGTCATGGACTAAATCCCTCAAACCAACCACCCCTTTCACTCACGGGCGAGGAGCGCCGCTCGAGTCCCCGGATCCAGCCCACCGCTCAAGCCACCGAGCAGCCATCGCAGCAGCGCCGGACCCGAGCGTTAGCGAGAACGCAGCAGCGGCGGCGTCCTCCCCACCTGTGACAACTTGGCGCTGTGAACAGGATTCAAACCCCTCTACTTACCAGTAGAAGTGTGCCTTGTGATCTCCGCCGGCAGTGTCCGGCCGAAAATTTTGAAGCGCCGCCATCTTGGCGCGAAAATCTCCCGCTCGAGCATCTTCTCCGAGCAGGGAAGGCGCGAAAGCGAAGCCCCGCCCTCAACAAACGGAAGTGCTGAAGAGTACCAAGGGGGCGCGAGAGTGTGTCTGCCTGATGTAGCCGATTGGTTCCTGGAACATGGCCACGCACGATGTACCGTCCGTCCGGCACCACGGAAATCCCCGAGCCCATGCCAGGAACAGCGGCGTGGGTGGAAGCCCGGACCGCGCAGATGTGCTGCCGCCTTCAAGCCCAGGTCCGGTTCCTGATGGAGCGTTGGGTGGCCGAGATGGAGGAGGTGGCGGCGGCCGTGCGGAGACGCGAGGTGGAGGCAGTGTTGGAGGAGCGGGTAAGCGACCCATGCCCCTATGTCCGAGAAGGACCGGCCTCTGCGGCTGAGGGGCCCGGCCTGCGCCCGCTCACCCTCCTGTTTCCCCCGCCATCCGTACCGGCTGCTGTCGTCCCTCCACTCGGTCCGCTACCCCAAACACCGGTAGCGGAATCCAACCCGTCCGCCCTAGAGGACCGGCGTGGGGGCGTTGTTTGGAAACGGCCTGTGTCCCTCTCGCTACCGTGGAAGGCCCCGCGGGAAGTAGCCGTCCGCGACAAGGAGCCATCGGCCCCGGAAGTGGCCGCACCTGAAGCCGTCCCAGCTCCGGCAGTCAGCCCGGCTGTGGAAGAACCGGCCGCTGCTGGCCCGAAGGCTCAACTGGTGAGGTCAGCTAACCCTGAGTCCCCCGCCTCGGCTGAGGCTGTGCCGGGGCGCAACTGCAAAGCCACAGTTCAGGCCATGTCACCGCAGGACCCCCACGAAAGAGAACCGGTAGTGGCCGGTGTGGGTGCGGTCCAGCGGGGCCCGACCTGGGCGCAGGGGTCTGCCAACGCCCAATACTGGGACAGGGAACTGATCCCGTTGGACCGGGAGATTGCCGCCAGAGAGCAGCAGAGGGCCGAAGTGATAGCGAGGGTGATCAGGGAGAAAGATGCACTCCGCCATGCCACCTTTCGGGTGCGGGGCCCAGTGTACGAGGGTCAAGTCCGGCAGTTCGACCAACGGAGGGAGTTCAGCTTCATCTATGAGCCGGGCCTGGAGGCCGAAGCATTTGTGGCCCGCCGCGATGTCAATTCGCACCTCCCCACGGGCCATCCAGGTCGTGATTTGTTGCCGGGCGACCTAGTGACTTATACCCGCCACTGCGGAGAGAAAGGCTGGTTCGCCCTGGATGTAAAACAGAGGAAGAGCCGCAGTGAGCAGACGAGGCCCCAGCCCCCTCCATCTCCACCAAGCCATCCGGATGTGGAGCTAGAAGAGGTCCTGGAGGAGTATGACCTTAAGTAATGGCAGCGGTCCGCCGTTGCAAGCAGTTGTCCCTCGTTCGGACCCTCAACAGTTTGATTAAATGACTCTAATGAACCGTGATCATCATCTGATTGTCTAAGTGATTATTCCGGCCGTTGCCGGCAAGTTGTCCCCGGAGGGACCCTGTGTGCTTTTACAACCTGCATGAGAGACTACTCATGGACAAGGCCGAGAACTGGCAGGCCACCCACGAACTTGTGGGCTTGTAAATAAGTTGAGGGGTGATTTTCCGTCGGAGCCGCCTCCGGAGAGGCAGATTGGAGGAAGGGCCCGCAGCAGAGTAGGCTGGGGCCCGGCCACCACCAGGACCGGTGGCCATCCTCCGGGGGTCAGGGGTCCCCCAAGGACGTGGGGTCCCCTGAAGTGACAGCTGGGTGCGAGTAACCGTACCCATTCCCGCTCGGGCAGCCTGAACCTGGACTGGGGTCAAGGGGTGCTGCCCACTTCTTAGGGGCAGCATCAGGGCTAGGTTGCTTGGGTGGGAAAGTGGAAGACATCTTTTGTTTCTATGTGCAACGTTTAAAGTGTTCTCACAAAAATGCTTATGTTCAAGATGTTTACCTGTTATTTATATATTTTTACAGTTTTAAAAGAAAAATAAAACCGGTGATGGACGGGCAGCCCGCGGACGGTCTGCATTTCACCAAGGGGGAATGTGACGCCCTGGCCTAGCCAGGTCGTCACAGATAACACACAAACACCCCACCACCACTAGACAGGGACACCAGCCAAACACAAAATCCTTGTTGCCTCCCTCCAGGGTCTGATGTCCACACCAGGTGGGGTGGAGCTAAGCGGTTGGCTCCACCCACAGAGGAGTTCACAGGCCTGGAGGCGGGAAAAGTGTCAGTTGGAAGTTAGAGTTGAGTTCAGGAGGTTGAAGTGAGAGGAACAAGCACTTGGGTGTCTGGGTTTGTGGCCCAGGCACTGACAGCAAGGTTTGCAGACGGTGGTGGCCGTCTGCAGGAGTGGTGGAGCAACGCAGAACCGTAGAACTGGGGACGGGCGACGGCCCACCGGTACCGACCGGGGAGCGAAGTGAAGCCAGCACACACAGGCAGGGCCATTGGACCCCGACCAGGCTTGGAGCCGCCGACAATAGTCAGATCCGAATGTGACTGGAACCCCAGGGGTTTCACAACAGCAAAAGTCCCGATTGAAGGCAACTGCCCACACAGTGAGGGTATACAGATACCGTCTAAGGCTAGAGACCCAAGGGCCAGCGCCTGTGGGCAAACGGGCTCCTCCGGTACCCATACACCGGGGAGCGGACTACCGTTGGGAATCCTTAGTAGTCAGAGGAGAACATCAAGGTGCAGGGAAAGACAGCCGCCATCACCTGTCCGGGAAGAGACACTGCAGCCGGCTGCGGGACCCGTCCATCCAGCCGTTTGGTTTACCGAGGACTTTGTACCTTTCTTGCTGAGTGAGTTCACCCGTGCCATCCGGCACCGCGCCGCGCTGTCCCTCCAACCCTGCACCTCACCAACCCTGCCTCCCCGTCTCATCATCGGGCCCCGGGACCACCGACCCCTACCCACGGAGGGGGGAAACAACATCCCAGCTGCTCCCTACCATCGCTCCCGGGATCCCCGTCACCAGCAGTGGTGGTGCCTATCTTCACCACGACCCGTGGGTGGCGTCACGGACTAAATCCCCCAAACCAACCACCCCTTTCACTCACGGGCGAGGAGCGCCGCTCGAGTCCCCGGATCCAGCCCACCGCTCGAGCCACCGAGCAGCCATCGCAGCAGCGCCGGACCAGAGCGTTAGCGAGAGCGCAGCAGCGGCGGCATCCTCCCCGCCCGTGACAGTAGTGCCCCCTCATCACTAGTTATGAGCACCTGAGCATGGTAGTGCCCACTCATCACTTGTTACGAGCACCTGAGCATGGTAGTGCTCACTCATCACTAGTTACGAGTACTGAGCACCTGAGCATGGTAGTGCCTGCTCATCACTAGTTCCGAGTACTGAGCACCCGAGAATGGTAGTGCCCGCTCATCACTAGTTCCGAGTACTGAGCACCTGAGCATGGTAGTGCCCGCTCATCACTAGTTACGAGTACAGAGCACCTGAGCATGGTAGTGTTTGCTCATCACTAGTTACGAATACCGAGCACCTGAGCATGGTAGTGGCCTTACACATATAACTATATACATATAATAAATACATGTTTCAGCTTAGCACCCAGCACTAATATAATATATACCTTTCTTTGCTAATTATGAACATATAGGGCTTATTCATGTTACGTGCTATGCATGTTTTTCATGGCTAGTACTTGTACCTGTGATTGTCTATGGTGCTTTTCATATGTCTGTGATTTTCGGTGGACCAGTTGGTCCATGCAAGACTGTAGAGACCTGTTCGATTGTCTAATCAAACTCGGCAATGAAAATCTGTGTCTTTGAAAAAAATCGGATAGCATTCGGATGCCATTTGCTGTCTGTTTTGTTTTTTTTTCTGATCAGTGAAAAAACTGATCAAACTCTGATCAAAATCAGTGATGTAATTTGGTACATGTTTCTCGTACCTTATAAAAGCCTGTCGTCTGAATGAGTCTTGAGGCAGTGTGAATGCACGGAGAACTAGGACGTCATTTCCTTCGGACACATCCCATCTCTACTATATAATCTTGCAGTGATAGAAGGCGTGAGACGAAGATAATTCTATGAATAATTTACATATGTCTGTAGATTGTGAAGATGACACGTAATTGTTAGACATTTAATAATATCACATATTCAGCAGGGCTAGAACCCGCATAAAAAACGAAGTAGAGTTTAAGAGCAACCAATGCAACACTGATACACAGAGTCAGCCGAATGCTGGGCCTGAGGGGCAGTGCGTGACACAAGGATTCTTTCTCTGAATTGCTGTCTCAGGCTCCAAAAGATACATAGCAGGTGATTCATTAGTGTTTTCTTCATAAAACTGGCGTAAAACCCTTTGAAAATTTGCCAAGTATTTGCGCAATGGTTTTTGAATGCTTTTTTGTGTCAGTTTGAAGCAGCTCTGCCAAAATGGGCAGCATTTGTGAGCTGCTGGACGGTATGGGGCATAGCTAGGTCCACCTGTCCAAATTCAGAAAAAGTGTCAGCGTTTTGTACACCAATAATGTTACTCTGGTTCCAGACTGGAGTAACATTTCTGGCGAGATGCACAGAGGCGCACGTCACTAATAAGATTCATAAAGCAGTGTGAGACTCTTAATGAATTTGGCACATCTTATACTTGCATGCCCCTCACACGTATGAGAGTCCAGTCTAAAGGGGGTGTTACACGCAGAGATATCGCTAGCGAGCGTACCCGCCCCGTCGTTTGTGCGTCATGGGCAAATCACTGCCTGTGGCGCACAATATCGTTAGGAGCTGTCACACAGACTTACCTACCTAGCGACGTCGCTGTGGCTGGCGAACCGCCTCCTTTCTAAGGGGGCGGTTCGTGCGGCGTCACAGCGGCGTCACTAAGCGGCCGCCCAATAGAAGCGGAGGGGCGGAGATGAGCGGCCGTAATATCCCGCCCACCTCCTTCCTTCCTCATTGCCGGCGGCCACAGGTAAGCTGTAGTTCGTCGTTCCCGAGGTGTCACACATAGCGATGTATGGTGCCTCGGGAACAACGAAGAACCTGTGTCCTCAACAATCAACGATTTTTTTTAAAATGAACGACGTGTCAACCATGGACGATTTGGTGAGTAATTTCCGTCGTTAACGGCCGCTCATTGGTGTCACACGCAACGACGTCGCTAACGATGCCGGATGTGCGTCACGGAATCCGTGACCCCGGCGATATATCGTTAGATAAATCGTTGCGTGTAACGGGGCCTTAAGAGGTGGTTCACTAGTCTGCAATAGTGGCCCCATCTCTATAAACTGATAGGGAAGTCTTTTTCTAAATACCTTGTTTAGCCAATTCTGCCTGTGAGTGGCGCTATTGTGCTCAACTCATCCCCATGAAGTGACCCCTGGGGCTGTGTGACCTCTGAGATCCGTTGATGTCACGTGAACTTCCAGTTGACCTGACATCACCGAGCCCGGTCCCAATCTCCCTGAGTGACTGGGCTGTGGGTGGAGTTTCACCGCTCATCACAGCCTGGCGTCACAGTGCAGCATGTTACGCGCTCTCTCCTTCACTGCAGAGTGCCGCAAGCAGGAGCGATGCTGGGCTGTGACACGCGGTGAAACTGCGCCCACAGCCCAGTCACTGAGGAAGACTTGGGCTGGGCTTGGTGATGTCGGGTCATCTGAAAGTGAACGTGACATCATGAGATCTCAGAGGTCACGGATCCCGAAGTCACGAGATGGGAATGAGTGGACAGCAATAGCACCGCTCAGAGGCAGAAGTGGCTGAACAAGGTATTTAGAAAAAGTATTCCCTATCAATTTTACAGAGATGTAGCCACTACTGCAGAGTAGTGAACCACCCCTTTAAAAATTGGGACTATAAAGCATTTGTGGGTTTTTTTGTCACTTTTCTTCATTTCTTTTGTGAAATTCAGGGATGTTTTTTGTGCCAAACTCATTGAAATCCGTCTCTTTAGAGCAAAAAGTTGCACGTTTTGCAAAATGTTGCAGGACCTGGATACACATACTCCTGTGCTGAAAATTTTGAAATTGCACTAGCCATTAGTGATATACTAGATTGGAAAGATTATTAGGCCATCCCTAGAATCAGTAGTAAAGAGGATGTCCCCTTTAAAAAATTATTGGTCCCGGAGCTCAGTTTGTGATAAAAGAACAAGCCGCACTTTATTCACCATCCCCGGGTCCAGCACTGAATCTTCACCCCTGCGCCCAGAGTCCGGTATTAGCTGGAATTCTGAGGTCACGTCTACAGTGTGGCAGCCAATCAGTGCGCTCAGTGGCTCTGAATGCTGTGCTCCATTGTAAAAAATTGCGCCTGTAGTAATGTGCCCATCCTTTAGTAATGTCCTCATTCCAGTCCCCTATTTTGCCATTGCTCACATATACACACACAAAAAAATATTCTCACCTGTCCTCTGTACATGCTTCTTGTGGACTGCAGGCACATAGACCCCTCGATGATCTCGTCCGGTGCATGGTGCCGCTGCTGGTGTCATCACTTTACTGCAGGTGAATGGTTTGTGGCACTACAAAGTGACAACTGCAGTAAATTGCTGACGGCAGCGGCGGCACCGTGCACTAGATGTGATTATCACAGGGTGCTTATTGCAGACCGCAGATACATTGACACCTCCATGATCGCGTCCGATGCACGGAGCTGTCGCTGCTGTCAGCAATTTACTGCAGTTGAATGGTTTGCAGCGCCGCAAACCATTCAACTGCAGTAAAGCTATGACGGTAGACGGCAGTGTCAGCTCCGTGCACTGGACGCGACCATTGAGGGGGTCTATGTTCCTGCGGTCCGAAAGAAACAGGTAAGAGGACACTGCAGGAATGGAGGACAGGTGAGAAGAATTTTTTGTGGGAACCTCACTCGAGTATAAGTCAGGGGGGAGTTTTCAGCATAAAAAAAATAAGCTGAAAACTCTTATACTAGAGTATATACGGTAATTGTTAGGTCAGTTTTGCATCTTAGGCTGGTTTCACACTACGTCTTTTTAACATCCGTTGAAAACGTTATTTTAGCGGAAGTACGGATCCTGCTTTTACAGCAAAAAACGCATGCAAACGCATGTCTTATTTTGCAGGATCCTGCACTGGATATTTAGGGGCGGGCATTGGAGTCATGTGATCGGGAGTGAGGGGAACTAGACTGGGAGCCGGCTTCTGACAGCTGCAGACGCTCGTAACCAAGGTAAACATCGGCCTTGGATACCCGATATTTATCTTGGTTACGAGTGTCTGCAGCTGCTAGGAGCAGGGCTGCCTGCACACGTTACCAACGTAAACATCGGGTAACTAAGAGAAGTGGTTACCCGATATTTACGTTGGTTACGAGTGTCCGCAGCTCTCAGGTGGGAGAGAGAGGGAGGAGAGGAAGGGGGAAAGACAGAGATAGAGAGAGAGAGGGTGAGGGAGGGAGTAGAGAGATAGACAGATCACGCGAGACTGGTTCTGGGCATGCTCAGTACTTTCTGGGCATGCTCAGTACAAAAGCAGGATCCTGTCTATCAGCACGCCAGCGTTCACCTGCGTTTGCGTGCTGTTTAGTCAGGATCCGGTGACTTGCAGTATTTTGACGCAGCTCAAAAACGCTACAAGTAGCGTTTTTGAAAGACGTTAAAAAACTGCAAGTCGCTGGATCCTCACTATAACGCACGCAAACGCAGGTGAACGGATGTTAACGCGAGTCCATTGCAAATGCATTGAAATGAAAACGCATTTGCACTGGATCCGTACTTCCGCTAAAATAACGTTTTCAACGGATGTTAAAAAGACGTAGTGTGAAACCAGCCTTATTCTATTGTTGTAGCTATATCCTGACTGGATTTGAAGGAATTAACTGTATTAGGAAAGTTACGTCGCTTTAATCCATTTTGCATGTCCTACACAGTACTGTATTGTCTGTACCTATGAGCATTGCTGTTCCCCTGGCCAGTATAAACATGGATCGCTTCCGTCTTTTAAGATCCCTCTTCTTGCATTAACCATGACTTTATTTTCAGCTGTTACACTGACAGTAATATTCCAATATTATAATTTGCCCTATAATCCGATACAAGTACAAATGTAACGTTCTTCATATAGTCTCCATAAAGCTGTGTGGCTGCAGATGGTTCTGTGCCGCCCCAGCAGCGGATCGAACCGCTCAGATCCGGGGGTAGTGTCTGTTTGTGGCTCAAGGGTCTCCGGACCCGGTGGCTTAGGGGCTACACTCAAATGTAAAGGGGGTATTTACAGGGGATATGGTATAGTTTGTGACGCCACCCGTGGTGTGCATTAATTGGGAGTACCGCCGCTGCCGTTGGGAGTACCCAGGGTGATGGAGTGGGGCAGCAAGGTGACATTGCCCTCCACGGGTAGGGGTTGGCCCCGGGACTCTGGATGGTGACACGGGGACACAGTGCAGGGGTCAGTCGGGTACTCACTCAGCAATGAAGCAGATGCTGACAACAGGGTAAACCAAGTCTCTGAATGCCGCTGCCTATCAAAGGGAGCTCGTCCGGGTCCCGTCCCCTGCAGTGCTGCTGGTGGTCTGTAACTTGCCTCCTGGCACTAAATTTTAGAGTGTCCGTTGTGGTCCGGTAGCTTGGAGCTATCCGGGCCCCCGCTCCCCACTGTGATTAAGTGGAGGAGCCTGCTCTCAGGGCTCACACTTGGGATTTCAGTGGGCTGCTTGTTAAGAAAGCCCTATCCCCTTCGTTGCGCTAGTGCCCCAATTCTGGAGCTAGTGGGAACAGTCCATAAAGGCCCCGTTCTCCTCAGGTTAATTGCCAGGTTGCCTGAAGCTTCTCCCTGACCTAGGGTCCGTGTACCGTGTCGTGCCTTCGATCCTAGACCGGTGATAGGACCAGGCTGCTGACCGTCCTCCTTGACAGGTCCCAGGCACCTCGTCTTAATCCCCTGCGACCGGGGGTCCGACTCCTCTAGGTCCAGACTACCGTCTGCAGCCTTGTTTTCCTCTCCCCTGGGAGCTCCAACTCCCAGCTTCCTCACTCTTCAGGAGCTACTACTCTTCTCTACTTTGACACCTCCCACCTCCCTGCCTGACCCCTAGGTGGGTGGCCCTATTCCTACTTAAGCAGCCCACTGGTGTGCCTGACGGGTGTGGTGCAAAGTGTATCTAGAATTTGTGAATGCTGATGGAGGCAGTACTGCAGGATAGAGACCCAGAACCATGAGGGGTTGAATACTGCACGGATAGGATAGTTTGTGCAGTACCCTGTGACGACCCGAATAGTCCAGGGGGGTCACAGTTCTAATTGGGTAGTTGATGGGCAGAGCTGCACATGTGGCCATCTTTGGCCGTCTTAAAACCTCATTCACATGTCATGGTTTTTTCATGTTCGAAAAAAATGAACAAATTTCATCAGTGATTTCAAAAATTGTTTAAAAGAACTGAGAGTCCTCAGTGGTTGATACCTAATGGCTAACTGGAAAGATGGTAATAGCAAGCTTTCTAGACTACGCAGCTCTCTTCATCAGGCACGGTGACAAATCAGTGATTTTAGTCAGTTTCATCAAAGTTTTTCTCGTATGAAAAAAAAAAGGTTTCTCCCCCCTCTATTTGTCAGTGGGTGAAAATTAAACCACACTTGGGTGAAACCTGAGCGTTGTCCAATTTTTTTTTCATCCATCCATAGACTTGCATTGCCGACTTTGATATGACATTCAGATGAAAGTCGGACGCAATATTTAAAAACTTGCCAACATGTGAATGACCCCATTCAATATTATAGATATGAGTGTGATCCGTAAAAAACACAAATAGCACTGGTATACAAAACACGTTTGTCTGAATGAGGCCTTACTAAAGGATTTTGGCATTGGTGTAAAGATGGGGCCATATGGTGACTTTGGCTGTGTGATTGCAATGGCATGGTACTAGATATCAACTAATAACAGTGATTGTGGTCACGTTGCGACATTCATGTTAATGTGACATGTAAGTTGCCAAAATTCCGAACCTGCAGGATTTCAAAGCGACCACATTTATTATCAATAATTTCAAAATAGGCAAAACTGAGTGCTGCTTTGGCAGATAAAATCTATTCATTAGATGGGCTAATTTTACTTTTGGCCAGGAGCACCACTCCAGTATATTTTTTATTTCACCATTGGAGTGGTGCTTGAAATCCTCTGTCTTATACTCACCCTTCAGCATTTTCACCTTCAATCACCGCTCCGGTCAGTTTGTGACCTGCTGGCAGCTCCAGGGTTTCATGATCGCACCAGAGGTCACGACTCAGTAGAGCGCTATGAGAGCCTCGTTCTGGCTCCCATAGACTTGTATTGAAACCATGTGATGTAATTTCTGACTTCTGGACAGTCAGATGTTATGGGCACAAGATGTCACCACGGGACCGGTACGACACTGAAAAATAGGTGATGCCACTGGAGGGTGAAAATAAGATCGGGAACAGGGGACTTAGAAGTAAAGCCTCACTCCAATTGTGAAATAAACTCCCCCCCACTCCAATCAGTGCTTTAAGCATCAGGAAATTTCCCAACATCCATGCTGATCATATCCATTGGTCGCCATACACACAATGAATGACAGAAATGTGTCTTTTTGGCATATACTATGCCCGTATGTGTCGGTATACAATTTTTGATGTTGTATAGAACATTGTAGTTTAATAAGCTTTATTATACAAAGAGACATGATAAAAAAGTAGTTTGTAAAGTAGATTTTTTTAATTATGGAAGTCAATGGCCGACTAGTATCCTATTATTCCTATACAGTGGCATACGCGAATGTCTCTAATGATGATATCAGTCAGACCATCATAAGCTTTTGGCATAGTCAAATGGAATGCTATAAATTTATATAACATTGCAAAAACTACCCCCTATCTCTTCCTATATGTCGGTATTAGAATACTAAAATTATGGCCGGCTGCAGAGGAACATATGAAAATTTGTCCAAGTTTCATCCGGAAAATTTGGGCTATTATCATCCATGTGCCATCTGTGTGTCTGTCTTTTATGTTCATGTGAAATCTATGTTTTAATACATCTACATTATAAAAAATCGACATGATCAAATACAGTTTCTTATGTTAATAACAGAAATGTGTCAAGAAAAGTTTTTTTTTATTTATAATTGTAACTCTAGGTACGGGGAAGTACCTAGAACATGGTTGAAAGGGAAGGGAAATCCTGTGTTACGGGAAAGGGAAGATGGTGACCCCTGACCAAACCTACTGCTGGTCCCTGGGGTGCCTCACCACCCTAGATAGGTTCGGTACCTATGCGCTGAGCCGGATACCTGACCCTAGGTATCCCTAGTGCTGGGCCCTAGATAGGGAGCCAGTGGGATGAGCTCTTCATCAACCCTACTAAATGCTATAGAAGACACAAGGAGGAAACACAGGGGAAAATGCATGAACTACTTATCCACAGATGACTCAGGTAGAAGTTCAGCAAACCTTTCTGCAGCGATACTGTGGCGCCCCTGACCTGGTCAGGCACCACTGAGTACTGCACCCATGCTGGGGACAGTACAACACAGGTAATCCAGAAGGCTGACAGGGGTGTGGAACACAGGCGCATAGTGATCAGGTCTCACACATGTACCCATGAGAGGACCCCTGGGGATCCCAGGAGGGGGAAAAGCCTTGACCTTCACTGGAATAGTGGAGGGGGCCAAAAGCCTCCATCTCCTCTCAAGGGGTGTGGTGGAGAGTCTGGTTGCTAGGTGGCGTAGGCAAGAACAGGAGAGGAGGAGCAGTGAGTCAGTTAGAGCAGAGAACTCCATAGGGCTCAGTGAGGAGCAGACCTGTGGGGCTGTTGCTGTCTAACAGCGCCCGCGCAGTGGCTACAGACGGGGGAGAACGGTCAACTAGGAGTGCTGCCTGAAAGCCAGCTTCAGCTAGAGAGTGCACGGAGTGGGAAGTAAGGAGACTGCTAGAGAGCACCAGGCCCAACCGGGCGGCAGATCCCGAAGCGAAGATAGATCCAGCTTTCTTCTGCTAAACCTGCCGGTGTGGGGCTCTCAAAGCCCACACCACAACACCACAAAAGCCGCAGCCACGTAACCGCAGTGAGGGCCCATAGGTCACAGGAGGCAAGCAGCTGGAGTGGCCTGGTCCGGGGAACAAGCAAACGGCAAACAAAAGGGGGAGAGAGGCTGCAGCATCTTCCCTGGGTGACCCCCATAGGGACTCAAAGTCGGGGTCACCCCAAACCACCAAGGGCTAAGGAAGGCGAGTCAGTAGTCACCCTCATAAAGTCAGCCTGAAGGATACCTGGTTCCCATCTGGTTCATCCCAGCTACGCCCGGGCTACTCACCCTGCCATCAAATGTGAGTAAAGCCCTTGAAAGACAGTTCTGCCTGTGTGAGTCATTCTGCGACTTGTGGTACTACGCATCTACACCGGGCCCTGGGGCTTGCCTCACTCTCAGGAGGCTATTCCAACTAACTGCACATACCATCAGCCCCAGGCGACCCTCAACCTGCAGTGGCGGTCCCTACTGGCCGCAATACTGAGAGTGGCGTCACGACAAGAAGAAGATCTCCTACCTGTGACCAGATCCAGCTGCGTGGAGTCCCTGAAGGTAATGCACCGACACAACACCTGTGGGGCTTCACATCTGGCGTCACGAACAGGATAAGGACTAGACCTGTTCAGACAGGTGACCATGTGCCTGGGCGGTCCGCTTGAAAAATTGGAAGCGCCGCCATATTGCCACCATGAAAAGCGCGCTGAAAAACAACAGCAGCCCGCGCTGGAAGAAGCTACCGCCCACGAAGAGGTGTGGCTACCCAGAGATCCCCTGCAGAGTTCTGACCTTGCCAGCTATGAGAGTGGAAGCGTCCAGAGACGGCGGGAAGGAAAGAGAGCCACAAGCCTGCTGCTGGGAGAGGAGCTGCTGAAAGAGGCAGAGCAGAAACTGAACAGCTTGCTATCAGAGGCAACGGCGAGTCCACAGCTGGAGAGTAGTGCAGAAGAGGGCGCAGAAGAAATGGCGTCTGACCGCAGAAATCCAGAACCGGGCTCCGCTGCCTGGTGGTATCGGGAGCTGGCCCAGTTCTGTGACCGACTGGAGAACCGGGTTGTGGAGCAGATCCGGGAAGAACGAATGGAAATGCTGGAGATGACCGCGGCGGTTCGGGCCTATGAAAGGAGAGCCGCGCGCCGAGTGCCAGACAGGACGGCGATGACGCAGACCCCGATGCTGCCACCGGTGGGTGAGTCGAGTGATGCCCCGGCCAGCGCAAGTGCCCCGACCCCTGCTGCCACGCCCGCGGTCCCCGAAGAGGCGTCCGGTGCGGCGACGCTGAAGCAGGCCGCAGCCACGCCAGGTGCGGCCTTCCAAGCCCCAGCGGCCGCAGCGATGCCCTGCTCGGCCCACCAAGACCCGGTCCCTGCAGCAACGCCCAGTCCGGCCCGCAAAGAACCGGCTGCCACCGCGACCCTCATCCGCGTCGCAGGCGTAACGCTGACCCAGGCCGCCGCCCTGCTAGGCCCGGCCCGCCGAGACCCCACCGCCGCAGCAACGCTCGTCCGCGCCGCAAGTGAGGTGCTGAACCAGGCCGCAGCCACGCCAGGCGCGGCCCGCCAAGCCCAGACTGCTGCAGCGACGTCCAGCCCAGCCTGCACAGATCCCATCGCAGCTGCGATGCTGATCCAGGCCGCCGCCATGCCGGGCGCGGCCCGCCAAGACCAGGCCGCCGCCATCCAGGGCGCGGCCCGCCAAGACCAGGCCACCGCCATGCCGGGCGCGGCCCGCCAAGACCAGGCCGCCGCCATGCCAGGCGCGGCCCGCCAAGAAGAGATTACCTCATCGTTTACCCCGGCCTGCAAGGCCAGAGCAGACACCGCTCCCCAGTCCAGAGAGGTCCCTGCTAGGAAGACCCTGATAGGAGAGGACCCCGAATACTGGAAGCTGAAGGCTGACCTAGAGGCCCAGTTCCCACAAGAGATGGTGGATCGGTATCTGCTCCCTCCGCATACCCCCAAGGAGATTCAGGCAACCCCTGCAGCCGCGCCAGAGAGTCCACCGCCCAGACCAGCTGAAGAAAGCCCATCCCCAGCACTGCCACCAAAGGAGTGCCAAGAAGAACTAAGGGGGAGAGGAGGCCAGGAAGCTGAGGAGCTGACTCCAGAGCCATACCCAGAACCGGAGATGTTACCCTACTCCCGTTGGGATGAGGAGGACTTGACACCGTCCGCTGACGAAGATCTGCCTAAAAGTCTCACCTGGGAGTTTGCAAGCTGTACCACGCAGAGTTCAGGCCGCAAGACAAGGCGTCGCAACAGTACAACGTTGTCCCCTGCACCACAGTCTCCAGAGCAGAGAGAAGTTGCAGACAGAGACCTACAGGAGAAAAGGTTACTGAGAAGGTCCAGAGCCCAGGTCAGAGGACCCCTTTGCAGAGGAGTAGTGGAGGATTTCAACTTGAAAAGCGGATATGGCTTTATTGTAGCCCCTGGTATCAAAGAAGGGATATTTGTCAACAGAAGAGATGTGAGCGCTCATCTGCCTAGAGGACACCCTGGCAGAAACCTAAAGATGGGGGATTCAGTACAATTCACTATGCATGAAGGCGAAAGAGGACTGTACGCGCTTGACGTAGCACTATGCACTAGCAAACCTTACAGCCACCCCATGCTACAAGAAGGAAAAGACAGAGATAAAGACACAGATGAAGATCAAGAGAGAAAAGACAAGGAACCTACAGATGAAACGACCACAGACGACGATAAAGAGCAGGAAAGCAGCAGGTGCCACCGCCATACAGGCTCAAGCCCTGGCAAAGAGGAGTAAAGTAAAGTAAAGAAAGAAGTTACCAGTTGAAGTTTGAAAAGTTTTGTTTTGCAACGTTCAAGTAATGTGCCCACAAAAACTATTGTGAGAAATAAACCTTAAGGCTATGAACTGGCTATAGCCACAAACTCTCGCAGTGTAAATAGTTACACCAAAGGGCACCACCACCACCAGAGTCAGCCTGTTTAGGGGCTTGGCTCGTCTGCAACCAGGAGGAGCCCGTCCGTATATAGGGCCTTGGCTCACCTGCAACCAGAGAGCACGCCTGTTTATGGGGCCTTGGCTCACCACCACAAAGAGGGTACCTGGTCAGCACCAACTGTGGAGGCCGCCTCTGCATCCTGCCAGAAGAGGCTGAAGGCGCGGATCCACCAGGCCAGGTATACCCTGAAACCACCAGCCCATGTAAGCCGCCTCTACATCCTGCCAGAAGTGGCTGAAGCCGCGGCCAACGTGAGAGGGTTTTGGGTGGGTTAACGGACTTGTGGGTGGAGGGTGGTGATGTATGGTACCTGGTGCTTTTAAAAATGTTTTACATGTTTTAATGTTTTATGCATTTTAAAATGTTGTCTTGCAGCCCGAGGACGTGCTGGTGATAACTAAGGGGGAATGTGGCGCCCCTGACCTGGTCAGGCACCACTGAGTACTGCACCCATGCTGGGGACAGTACAACACAGGTAATCCAGAAGGCTGACAGGGGTGTGGAACACAGGCGCATAGTGATCAGGTCTCACACATGTACCCATGAGAGGACCCCTGGGGATCCCAGGAGGGGGAAAAGCCTTGACCTTCACTGGAATAGTGGAGGGGGCCAAAAGCCTCCATCTCCTCTCAAGGGGTGTGGTGGAGAGTCTGGTTGCTAGGTGGCGTAGGCAAGAACAGGAGAGGAGGAGCAGTGAGTCAGTTAGAGCAGAGAACTCCATAGGGCTCAGTGAGGAGCAGACCTGTGGGGCTGTTGCTGTCTAACAGCGCCCGCGCAGTGGCTACAGACGGGGGAGAACGGTCAACTAGGAGTGCTGCCTGAAAGCCAGCTTCAGCTAGAGAGTGCACGGAGTGGGAAGTAAGGAGACTGCTAGAGAGCACCAGGCCCAACCGGGCGGCAGATCCCGAAGCGAAGATAGATCCAGCTTTCTTCTGCTAAACCTGCCGGTGTGGGGCTCTCAAAGCCCACACCACAACACCACAAAAGCCGCAGCCACGTAACCGCAGTGAGGGCCCATAGGTCACAGGAGGCAAGCAGCTGGAGTGGCCTGGTCCGGGGAACAAGCAAACGGCAAACAAAAGGGGGAGAGAGGCTGCAGCATCTTCCCTGGGTGACCCCCATAGGGACTCAAAGTCGGGGTCACCCCAAACCACCAAGGGCTAAGGAAGGCGAGTCAGTAGTCACCCTCATAAAGTCAGCCTGAAGGATACCTGGTTCCCATCTGGTTCATCCCAGCTACGCCCGGGCTACTCACCCTGCCATCAAATGTGAGTAAAGCCCTTGAAAGACAGTTCTGCCTGTGTGAGTCATTCTGCGACTTGTGGTACTACGCATCTACACCGGGCCCTGGGGCTTGCCTCACTCTCAGGAGGCTATTCCAACTAACTGCACATACCATCAGCCCCAGGCGACCCTCAACCTGCAGTGGCGGTCCCTACTGGCCGCAATACTGAGAGTGGCGTCACGACAAGAAGAAGATCTCCTACCTGTGACCAGATCCAGCTGCGTGGAGTCCCTGAAGGTAATGCACCGACACAACACCTGTGGGGCTTCACAATACCATCTGCTTGCACCCAGGGCTTGATTAAACTCAAGAATATCACCAGCCAAAGGAAGGAAGGGGTATATAATCCCCAAGAGAATACTGATGATCAGCAGCTCGGTGGAAGGCGAGCTCCTGCTGGGTCCAAAGGGGAGAGATGAATCCAGCAGGAAAGCTATCTATACCAATGAATACTGACAGCAGAAACAATGTAAAGTGAGGGAGTATATTGCGCAGTCAAACCCTGTGACCTTATTGCCAGAAACCACATGACGGTCTATCACCCGTGACACACCAATGCCAACCGTCTTGAATGGGCAACTCTCATCCAAGACTTGGAATAGAATAGTGCATGCTACAATTTTTTCTCACAGTCAGACCAATACAAAAATCACGGGCCAGTGTGTTGTCCATGTCCTATCCGATCCAACAGCAGGCAAACGATTTATACATTTGTCTACACGAGCCCCAAAGGGAATGTGTTGAAAATAACAGTTTAAGTCATGTTTTTATATTACATATTATATAAAGCTAAGTGTGTGTATGTATGTATGTATATATGTAGGTATGTATGTATGTATGTATGTCCGCTAAAGGAATTTGCACCGTCGCATGTACAATCACGAAATTTTGCACAGACACTCCATTTGACTCAGGGAACATTATAGACTATGTTTTGAGGGAGAATTTTAACCCTGCGCTTTACAGTTATTTGCCAAAAACCTGCCTCCATTAAAGTCAATGGAGCTGGGAGCCACAATGCAGCCAGAACTTCAGAAGAATGCGCAGCCATGCCCTTTAATGGAATGTTGGCCTGTCACAATGCAGCCAGGGAAAGAGACAGTCACAGAGACAGTCACAAAGATAGTCATAGAGACAGGGAAAGAGACAGACAGACAGAGGGAAACAGACAGACAGAGGGAAAGAGACAGACAAGGAAAGAGACAGATAAGGAAAGAGACAGACAAGGAAAGAGACAGACAGGGAAAGAGAGAGACAGACAGGGAAATAGACAGACAAAGAGATAGAGAGACAGACAGATAGACAGACAGAGAGGGAGACAGACAGAGACTGCGATTGAAACAGAGAGACAGTTACTATTCCGGGCAACACCGGGTGCTACAGCTAGTTACATATATTTTATAAACAAATTTGTCAATATATTTTTTTTCATATCACAATTTATATTAAGAATCAAAATTAGAAATCTTGCAATTTTTTGCTCATTAGATGCTTCAATAAAAATCTAGTGTCAGAAGCTGTTCACTGTTTCATTGTGGCTAATGAACTATACATGTGGATCTCCTGAAATAGAAAAATAAGAGTCTAAGGGTATGTGCGCACGTTGCTTTTTACCTGCTTTTTTGCTGCTTTTTCTTCTGCGCTGTTTAATGCCAAAATGGATGTGTTCTTCTATTCAAGCAAAGTCTATGGGAATTTGGGTTTCTTGTTCACACTATGTTGTTCAAAATGCTGCCTTTTTGAGGCAGAACTTTGGTCAAAAACTCAGCTTTTCAAAGAAGCAACATGTCAATTGTTTTTGCCATTTGGGTTGGCCTCAAAAAGGCAGCATTTTGAACAACATAGTGTGAACAAGAAACCCAAATTCCCATAGACTTTGCTTGAATAGAAGAACACATCCATTTTGGCATTAAACAGCGCAGAAGAAAAAGCAGCAAAAAAGCAGGTAAAAAGCAGGTAAAAAGCAACGTGCGCACATACCCTAAAAATGTTGCAGTGAAAATAGCAAGATTTCTAATTTTTATCAAAAACTGTGATATGGTGAAAAACATTGTTAAAATTTTATAAAATATATTTAAACAAAAATATGATTTAAGCAATTAGGTAATTTTCTGATGACACATTCCCTTAAAATGGTTGTCTATAAAAGCAAAATCTGTCTTTTTACCAGCCTGGGATTGTCTGTTGGGTTTGTATCTGATGTGTAATTCATGGCTGCTGATTTTCTTCTCAGTGATGCACAATGGTGAAGCCAGATGACGCCATTAGCAGTTCTTTCTCACTCCACGGCTCACTGACCACGTAAACTGAACATCATTGCGCTCATCCGGTCTACTCCCAGGTGCAAAGCTGAATTTTTCAATAGCAGAAGGGAAACCACTGATGCAAAACAATGTCTCATGAGCTCTACCTGAAGAAAGCAGAGGTGGAAAACAGTTTCACTGTAGTAAAAATACTTCTAATACTAATACATGTATCAGTCAGTCTCGTTATTAACCGGTCACAGTATTTTAGGACTTGTCAGTGGAGATGAGCGAACCTGTTCGGTTCGCGTCTGCCAATTTCAGATTCGGTACAAACCTTACAAACCTTAGTGGGTTCATTTGGGCTCGGCTCGGCTTACCGAACAATTTGCTCAAATGTTGGCAAAGTTTGTTTGCAGAAAATTCACTCTTGGCCCTATCACAGCCACGTCAAGTATTTGGCATGGCCAGAGAAATTACTGTAAAAAAAAGGATTAAAGTACTACATACTTACCGAGTATCCCTGCGGCTGTACTTCCAGGGCCTATGATTATCCCTCATACATATTCACTGCTTTCCCTGCCCAACAGCATCTCTGATTGGCTGCAGTCAGACCCCGCCCCCAGACAGCATCTGTGATTGGTTGGAATCACAGAGCCTGTCTGCACATCTATATTGTAGTAAAAAATAAATAAGTAAAATTGGCATAGGGTCCCCCCATCTATTGATACAAGTACAGATAAAGCCCATGGCTACAGACTGCAGCCCCCCCCCCAGCCGTGCGCTTATCTTGGCTGTTTATTAAAATAGCAGGAACCACATGCAGCTTTTTTTCTTAATTATTTAAATAAATAACTTAAAAAAAACGGTGTGTGGTCCCCCCAGTTTAGATACCCAGCCAAGATAAAGCCTGACAACTGAGGAATTTTCAGGCTGGGGAGACCCATGATTATTGGGCCACCCCCTAGCCTAAAAATAGCAGCCTGCAGCCACCCAGGATTGCTGCATCCAGATGTGACAATTCCGGTGCTTTACCCAACTCTTCCCAATTGCCCTGGAGCAATGGCAATTGGGGTAATAAGGGGTTAATCGCAGTTCACAGTTGTCACTAAGCCCTAGATTAGTAATGGGGAGGGTTTATGAGACTTCTTCATTAATAATCTGTAAGGTAAAGTAAATAAACACAAACACCGAAAAAATCCTTTATTTGAAACAAAATACAAAAAACAGTAGAAGTTATGTTAGTCAATCTGATTCTAATATGCCCCACTCGGTGATGTCCATGTGTAGAGTCTCCATTTTAGTTTTACAAAACCAAGTGAATGATCCAGCTCCAAAAATTATTAAAGCATTCAAATCCAAGTCCCTGTTCATGATAAAAAATTGTTGATGAGTGCATAATAGCCAAAATCACTGGGTCGCACGGAACAACAGACCTTGTGGGATATAGCTATGCGTTTCAGACACCCTCCGGTATCCTTTATCCGTACGGGATAAAAGTAAGTGTTTCAGATACCCTCTGGTATCCTTTATCCATATTGGATACAGCTAGGTGTTTCAGACACCCTCTGTTATATTATATGCGTACAGAGGGTGTCTGAAACGCGTAGCTATATCCCACAAGGTCTGTTGTTCTATGCAACCCAGTGATTTTGGCTATTATACACTCATCAACATTTTTTATCATGGACATGGACTTGGATTTTAATGCTTTAATAATTTTTGGAACTGGACCATTCACTTGGTTTTGTGAAAAGAAAATGACCCCTGGGAACGTTTTGATTTGTCTTCATATAACTGTGCCGTGGTTAGAGAGTGGGTTTGATGAAGTCATCATGTGATATGATGGAAATTTTAAGTAACTTGCCTAGCTTGTCATACATGACATGTGTTAAGACAGTGTCAGTGGAAAGAAAAACTCAGATTTAATAAAAAAAAAATCCACCACAATGAACTAAGGCCTCTTTCAGATGTCTGTGAAATACAGTCCACGATGACCATGAAACAGTGACTGGCCACGGGTCTCCTGATCCGAATTTCACAGCCTTAGGCCTCTTTCACACGTTCGTGAAAAACCACGCACGTTTTTAACGGACGTGTCAGAGGTGCGTTTTGCCCTCCGTGAGCCGTGTTTATGGGCTACGTGTGTTCTCCCTGTGTTATCTGTGATAACACAGGGAGAACGGGAACTTTCTACTCACCTGTCCCTGGCGTCGCTGTCCGTGGTGCTGAACCTTGGTCTCCGGTCCTGCCGACTCCCCGCTGCTGCTGCTTCCGCAGAGAAGTGAATATTGAATTAGCATAATGAGCGGCGATCGGCAGCAAGTGACAGCTGCGGCAGAGACAGGAGGGCTGGAGAAGGCGAGTAATGTTTTGTTTTTTTTTCTCACAGACACGTCTTCTCTCCGGTGCATGTCACACGGAACACATCCGTGTGGTCCGTTAGCATTACGTGTGAAACGTTTGCGTTCCGTGTGACACCTGTGATGCCGGAGAGAAAACGGACATGTCGGCGTGAGAAACACACGGACACACATAAGTACGGAACGGACACACGTTCCATGCGCAAATACTTACGTGTGTCCAAAACCATAGGAATACCTAGTTCTACGCGTGTATGTGTCTCCGGTACGTGAGAAAACTGCCAAACACGTACCGGAGGCGCGTACGTGTGAAAGAGGCCTTATGTTTACCTATGAGGCTGTTAAGTTCAGATCAGGAGACCTTCAGCCAATTTGTGCATCATGCTCCTATCTCGGACCATGTTTCATGAACGTCTTTTGCTGCTCTACCATTGTTTCCAATAGTGTGGCATCCTAAGCTTTCATGTACACGTCAGAATCAGGAACAGAAATCCAAAAATGCATAAACCAAAGCAGATAACAAAGGCAGAAATCTTATCACTAGGGTGAGCAACCTCATGGTCAGCAGAGCTAGAATATAAAGCCTTAAAGTATGATCCTTGAAATCTAAGATAATGTCTAAACTGGACCAGCTGATGACAGCCGTGAGAAAAAGAGGAGGCAACCATAGACCACGTGGCAAACAGTGCAATGCTGAATTCAGAATCTACAAGTGGCACTTCCCATTATTACTTTTCCCTGTGTCATTTCTCATTATTTCACATAACTTAATTTATGGACATCTATGGTTTGATTTCTTTACCTGTGTGGATTGGATGGGTTGTTACCGACATCTGGTGAGAATTTCATGTTAATAGCACCTTTAGAAATGTATTTACTTTGAACATTTCTGACATGGTCAATACTTATTTCACTCGCTGTATCTCCAAATAACGCCACTCATACAGGTCCATCAATGAAGAAATAAAATACTTATGGCTCAAAAGTTAAAGAGGAAAAACAAAAATATTTACTTTGTTCTTAAAGGGGTAATCCCAAATTGAAAGATTTTTCCTACCTGGAACCTATCAGACCCCCACCAAGTCTTGTTCTTGGGATTTCTCAGGGTACCAGGGCCGAGAGCCAGGGGCATAACTATAAGTCCAGGTGTTGCAATTGCATCCAAGCCCTGGAGCCCAGAGGGCCCAAAAGGTTCCTTTGGCCCATATGAAAAGACCGTTAGTAAGAAAGATCTGCAATAACTGGGGGGCTACCTTTTAGATTTTGCACCAATGCCCAGTTGTCACGCTAGGTACAGGGAAGTACCAAGCGAACAGCGAAAGAGGAGGGAAACCCTGTGCCTAGGGAAAGGGAAGATGGTGACCCCCTGACCAAACCTACTGCTGGTCCTGGGGTCCCTCACCACCCTAGATAGGTTCTGCATCTATGCCCCGAACCAGATACCTGACCCTAGGTATCCCTAGTGGTGGGCCTTAAATAACGAACAGATGGGTTAAGCTCTTTGTCAACTCCACTAAAAACTATATAAGACACCATAAGGAGGACACACAGGGGGCATGAACTTCTTATCTACGGATGAAACAGGTTCAGCAATGTTTCAGCAACAATACCACAGAGGAGTACAAGCCACCTGCTTGCAATCAAGGCTTGAATGAACTGAAAAATACCACCAGCACCAGTCCAAGGAAGGGGTATTTAAGCACCAAGAGAATACTGATGACCAGCAGCTGGGTGGAAGGCGAGCTCCCACTGGATCCAAAAGGGGGAGAGATGAATCCAGCAGGAAAGCTGCCTATACCAATGAATACTGACAGGAACAATGGAAAGTCAGGGAGCATTCTGCGCAGCCAGACGCTGTGACCTTCTATGGCCAGAAACCACATGACTGTCACTCGTGACACCATGAGCTTCAACTTGCGCCACTAGTGAGACCCCCAGTGATCAGTAAGACCGCTGTTATCAGTTGCTCACTAACAGTTTTATATACAATGCAAAGTCCCATGTTTCTGAAATAGTGTCAGGTATATGTGGCTTAAGAATAAGCTGAGCCTAATTTATAAGAAGCCGTGCAGGAGATTGTACAAGTGATCTGACCTTTGATTGATTGAGTCCACTTTGCCTGATCATAATCTCATGTATATGGTCAGCTTTAGGGCTGCGCATTTGCTACATATTTTAGTTTTTTGCGTTGATTTTCACTATGAATTTCACACGTTGCAATGCATAGGATAAAATCCATAGCAATTGTGCAACTAAATCTGCCACAGATTTTGTTCTGGATCCACAACAGAATGCACATGGATTTCTTTTTGTGGCATTTGAATATACCTTTGAGACACAAAGGCTACATTGGATATCATTGCAATGGGCAACTAATACTCTATGTGCACTGTTTTATCAGTAAAGCTGGATTCACACGATGTTATGGCATCCCATGCCAGTGCATCGAATGTGATATGCTGATGACCCTCAGCTCCCGCTGTGCTGCCAGCATGTACCGAGAGTTATGCAACTTTGATCCGATCCTGAGATCGGATCACAGCTGCGGAGGAGAGGGAGGGATTAATCTTCCCATCTCCTTCATTGTCAGCCTGTGCGTATATCACACTGCACTAGGATGTCATCTGAGTGCAGTCCGATGTTTCACTCGCACCCATAGACTTGTATGGGTGCGAGTGACATGTCTCTCGCTGACAATTGCAGCATGCTGGGCCATTTCGCTCATCCAGAATCTGGATGAGAAAAAAAGTGGACCGTTTGCTCTCCCTCACTGACTAACATTGGTCCGAGTGCAATGCAAGATTTTCTCGCAATCCACTTGTCTGAGTCATACGCTCGTGTGAGTGTACCCTTATGCTAAGTGCGGCACATTTATAGCAAAGAATACGTTATTTCTAAAGCTATGTAACCATGTGAGTATAATAATTGTGTCTTCCCAACTGCAAACCTGACTGAGAACTCTCCGCAGTCATGCGCCTACTATAGATAACAACCATGCTATAACTATGGGACCAGGTTAAGGAAGAAAGTAAAAGAATTTTAATACTTCACCGCTTTGGGGATTTTTCCATACAAAATGTATAAGCCACAATTGTGATTTATTTTTACCGGTCCTGGCTCCCTTCCATTGAATTTCTATTTGTATGCTCCTGCTGTCTTAGTACCTCCTGGAATTCCCCTTGGTATATTGTTTCTTAGACATTTGCATTTCTTTAGTAGAAGGTAGGAGGCTCATATGAACATACTCAGTCTTCCCGCAGCTTTCATTTCAATGTGACTTGACTTTGATACTAGTCTCTGAAGGACGATTGTACTGTACATTAGTTTAGAATGTAAAGTGAGATTGAGTGGATATAATCCATGCTGCGTATTTATGCGTGAGCCAAAAGATAATTTAGCAAAATATCTTTAAAGGGAATCTGTCAGCAGTTTTTTGCTACCTCATCTGAGAGCAGCATGTTGTAGGCAAAGAGACCCTGAATCCAACGATGTATCACTTAGATTACTGGGTGGAGCTGTTCTGATGTAGCGCCCCTGAATACATCAGTGTGCTACAGGGAACTGCATCCTTTTCCCAAGGTGCAGGACCTACCCCCATGGTTCTAGGTTCCCAGAAACCGGTGTCACCTCCATCAGCACCACAAATCCCAACCAACACCTCACATCATGACCTGTCAGACACACCAGTGGGTTGGTCTAGCTGGAACAGGGCCACCCACCTAGGGGTCAGGCAGACTGGTAGGAGGGATGAAGTGAGTCTAGTGAGAGCCCTCAAAGTGAGAGGAGATGGAGTGTTTGCTCCCGGGGAGCTAGAAGGACCGAGATTGGGTCGCAGACAGTGGTCTGGGACCAGAGGAGTCGGGGACCGGTAGCAGTGACATTGGACAAGGGTGTGACGGACATAGTCTTGGAGGATTGTCGGCACCAGAAAGCCCAAAAGAACTGACCTGTACTGAGCACGACGGGGTATAGGGACCCACACAGACACGAAACTGTACACGAAGAGAGGCTCCGGATTACTGTGTGACAGCCGTGAAACCGGGTACTTGGACGTGGCTCCTCGTAGCGGCTGCGGCACTCAGAGACTTTTGGTTTACCTACAGCATGTGTGTCTCCTTTATAAACCTCATCCAGCACCACGACTACCCACAGTGAGTACCCTGGTCTCCTGTACCCTGCTCTCCCAAATAACTACCAACACCCTGAGCACGGGGCCTTCCCTACCTGTGGATGGACTAACATCTTGCTGCTTAACTCCATCTGCCCTGGTACTCCTTACAGCAGCGGCGGTACTCCCCTTTACCTCAACCTACAGGTGGCGTCACAAACATATCCCCTGTAAATACCACCTTTACATGGATCAAAGTGTCCGCCAAGTCGGATCCGGACGACCCCCTCGAGCGACGATCCCGGATCTGAGCAGCCCGACTAACACCGGGGCGGCACACTGACAAAATTAAAGATTTTAGTTTTAGCATGTAGCAGAACTTAACAAGCTGCCCCTGCCCACTCCAGGCTTCCAGTGCACATTTCCATAGGCAGAAGCTGCTAACCACAGAAGGGGGCAGAGTTGGACTTGAGCTTACATGCTCTTGAGTCCACTAATGATAAAGTTGCTGAAGCTTAAACTAACATTGTAGGTAAACAAAAACACACTTTGTAATAAGAGAAGTCTGGCTGTAATCTGTATATTAACCCTTGCAGCATTCTGACTTTAGATTAAATAGCAAAAACTTGATGACATATTCCCTTTAATTACATGTGATATGCTCATGGACTATGGTGACTGAGAGTTGCAGTAGTAACTACAAATGGAATATAACATTTATAAATGTAAAGTTTTTTTTAATGGCTCCATACACATTGTTTGGCTGATCATTCAATCGGCAACTATCTTGGCCGGCTATCCCATGCGCAGCAGTGCTTGTTCTGTCTCTGGCAGTGGCTTATCTCTTAGAAACAAAAAGATTGGCTGTCCAGAATAAGTCATGACAGATCCTTAGTGGAGAATCATTGAGCTGTCTGCTGAACCCATCTAATGTGTATGGAGGCCTCAAGGAAGCACTTCCATTAAACTTTTTATCCTTTTAAGATATTGCAGTCATCTTATTCTATAGCAACATGTTCTCACAATTGCTCATTTTGCCCTTCTACCCAATGAATTCTTGTAATTTCTCTGCTCTATGTACAAACAGGAAATCTCTTGTCCCTGCATGAATCATACCCATCTTCAACTCCTGAACCAGCTGCTCCACTCCTCCCTTTGCCGTTGAGCTTTGCACTGATTCATAGCTCATGCAGGGAAAATAGCTCCCTCTTTCTACCTAGAGCTTAGAAGGATTCAGCTAGTGAGTTTTTAATCACGTGATGTCACAAACCAAATAGAAAAAGAAAATAATTAACTGGGTAAAAAAGCAAAATGAGTTCTTCTTTAAGGGGTACTTTGCATGCTGCGACATCGCTAGCCGATGCTAGCGATGCCGAGCCCGATAGTACCCGCCCCCGTCGCACATGCGATATCTTGTGTTAGCTGCCGTAGCGAACATTATCGCTATGGCAGCTTCACACCTGCACTGCGATGTTGCTCTGGCCGGCGACCCACCTCCTTCCTAAGGGGGCGGGTCGTGCGGCGTCACAGCGACGTCACACGGCAGGCGGTAATAGAAGCGGAGGGGCGGAGATGAGCAGGACGTAAACATTCCGCCCAACTCCTTCCTTCGCATAGCCGGTGGAGGCAGGTTAGGAGATGTTCCTCGCTTCTGCGGCTTCACACACAGCGATGTGTGCTGCTGCAGAAACAAGGAACAACATCGTATCTCATATTAGTGCGACATTATGAAAATGACCGACGCTACACAGATCACCGATTTACGACGCTTTTGCGATCGTTTATCGGCGAATCTAGGTTTTACACATTGCGACGTCGTTACCGGCGCCGGATGTGCGTCACTTTCAATTTTAGCCTGACGATATCGCAGTAGCGATGTCGCAACGTGCAAAGTACCCCTAAGAGTCAGGGAGGCAAAAACCCCTAAGGCTGTTTGTTCACATGAGTTTTTGGAGAGTTTTGATACTGCATATATTTGCTGCATCAAAAACACAACTTTTTTACAGTACCACTGTGCTTCTTTTTACTTAGTCAGGCCCAGGTCTTTCTCTGCCCTCTCTATTTAAGGCCTCTTTCACACGTCCGTGAAAAACCACGCTCGTTTTTCACGGACGTGTCAGAGGTGCGTTTTGCCCTCCGTGAGCCGTGTTTATGGCGTATGTGTGTTCTCCGTGTGTTATCCGTGATAACACACGGAGAACGGAAACTTTCTACTCACCTGTCCCTGGCGTCGCTGTCCATGGTCCTGATCTTCGGTCTCCGGTTCTGCCGACTCCCCGCTGCTGCTGCTTCCGGCTGCAGTGAAGTGGATATTGAATTAGCATAATGAGCGGCGGTCGGAAGCAAGTGACAGCAGCGGCAGAGACTGCAGGGCTGGAGAAGGTGAGTAAAGTTTTGTTTTTTTTCTCGCAGATACATGTGTTTTCTCCGGCGCATGTCAAACGGATCACATCCGTGTGGTCCGTTTGTGTTAATTGTGACCCGTTTTTTGTTCCGTGTGACACCCGTGATGCCAGAGAAAACGTGGACATGTCTACGTGTGGAGCACACGGGCACACGTATGCTCCACACGTACACACGTTCCATGGCAGAATACACACGTGAACGCAGATCGATTGATTTTAATGTGTCTACGTGTGCCCGTGTCTCCTTTACGTGAGAAAACTGACCATACACATACCGGAGGCACGGACGTGTGAAAGAGGCCTAAGAGAGGTGAATTGCTTGACTTAGGGATCATCCTGATTGAGTACACTTTGTATTGGTGGAATGGCTTTTCTGCTTTTTAAATAAAAAAAAAAATGTCAAGTAAGTACTCTGTTTTTACATGTATTACAACAATTTACTTACTTAGTGTAGGGTATCCGTTCATTCTTTTTTATTCTAGGTTATATATGTCTTTTAGGCTACTTTCAGGCACAATACGGTGTCAAAATTGATGCAAAGGATCAGGCGAAAAAAACGGATCAGTTGCATCAGTCTTTTTCCATCAGTTTCTTCAGTTTTTGGATGGATCCGATGTGCTACTGAGCATGCTCAGTTAAAAAAAACGGATCCGTCAGTGGAATCCATTGTATGCTGCATTACGGCGGGTCCAGCGCCCATAGGCTTTCATTTTACATCACGCCGCAGGATCCGGTGTGGTGCGTTTTTTTGTCGGTGACAAAAAACGTTCCCTTGTGCGTCCTTTCTGGCAGCCAGACACAGAAATTTTGCCAGATCCAGTGCACGACAGATGAAAAGCAAGGCATCAGGCACAATCCGGCGCTAATACAATTCAATGAGGATAAAAACACATCCGGCGCCGGATCCATTTTATCCGCTATTCACCGGATTGTGCCTGATGGCAAAAACCGGATGTGTGAAAGAGGCCTTAATTGTCGCAGTGTGAATGTGTACCTACACATTGCACTTATACTTACAGGTAAGTTCAACCATGTTTTTTTGCTTTGCTTTAGTTCTTTCTACTTTTTATATCTGGGGTATGGTGCTTTCCCCCTTGGGACTATGCAACTTACATATCCACCTTTCCATAAGCAAATGTAAAACATTGTCAGGTCCAAGTCTTTTTTTGAACTCGTTGACTTTGAAGCCTGCTAGCATATAGCGAGGTGAGTTACTAGAGTAAAGGGTGCTTTACACGCTGCGACATCGCTAGCGATTGCTAGCAATGTCGTGCGCGATAGCACCTGCCCCCGTCGTTCGTGATTTGGTGATCGCTGCCGTAGCAAACATTATCGCTACGGCAGCGTCACACGCACATACCTTTTCAGCGACGTCACTGTGACCGCTGAACAATCCCTCCTTCAAGAGGGAGGTGCATTCGGCATCATAGCGACGTCACTGCGGCATCACTAAGCGACCGCCCAATAGCAGAGGAGATGACAGGCCGGAACATGCCGCCCACCTACTTCCTTCCTCATTGCCGGTGGACGCAGGTAAGGAGATGTTCGTCGTTCCTGTGGCGTCACACATAGCGATGACGCCACAGGAACGACAAACAACCAGCGGCATGCACCACTAACGATATTATGAAAAGGAGCGACGTGTCAGTGATCAACGAGTTTTGACGTTTTTGCAATCGTTGATCGCCACTCCTTGGTGTCACACGCTGCGATGTCGCTAACGACGCCGGATGTGCGTCTCTAACGACATGACCCCGACGATATATCGTTAGCGATGTCGCAGCGTGTAAAGCACCCTTAAGGCCCATCCTGATTTCGTATACCTTGTCACGGTGAAATGGCTTTTATGCTTTTTTTAATTAAAAAAAGTCAAAGTAGTATGTTATGTTTTTTATACGTATTATTACTATTTCCTTACTGCAGGGTATGTTGTGGTAGGGTGCTTATACAACCATTTAAGTCAATAACGTTGAAGATCCTCAAAGATAGCCTAGCAGAGTCTTCCATGAGGAGCATTGTACTTGATTACACTGGTAGGGGCATATACAACCTGCTGCCCATTTTAATTCCTCCTGGTGATAGCCAGCTGACAGTGGAGAATTTAGGAAACAAGTGTCCCATTCCAGTAATTGGTTGAGATGTCATCAGTGGAACCCATGTCAATGAAAGAGTTATCCGGTATTCTGGTGAAAAGCGATAACTTGGATAGACTGGAATATGTGTTTAAACGGCATCTGTCAGTAGAATCAACCCTCCTAAGTAGAGATGAGTTAATTTATTAGGTGCAGTGTGCACTCAAAAAAACCCCAAAAAACTCCACCCATCCTCCCCCGTAAGTGATCTGTTTATGACTGGCTGCATGTGGGCGGAAACCTGAACTGCCCAATTAGTGACTCCCATTGGGATTCAGATCAAGTCTAGGTCCCAAACCGAACGTTTTCTAATGTCCGATTGAAGCAGCCAAACAGAACTTCCACAGGTCCGCTCATCTCTACTCCTAAGCCATATATATGTTCACGCAGGTCATAGAAAGTTGAATCAATTGATACCTTGATATCTGTACTCGGATGAATATTTCCTGATAAATCCAGTTTTTCAAATATGTAAATGATAAAAAGAACTCTGTGCCAAAGTAGGATCTTCCCTAGACATCTTTTCAGCTCATTTACATATTGTAAAAATGTGGATTTCTCAAGAACCGTTCATCTGGTTACAAATATCAAGATACACCGTATTTTCCGGATCATAAGACACACTTTTTTCCCCAAAACTGGGGGTAAAATGGGGGTGCGTCTTATAATATGGATGTGGCTTACTGGGACGGCGGTGGTGGAGCACGGTCATAGAAGGCAGGGTCGGCAGGTACTGAGAGCTCGGAGGAGTATTGGCGCGGCTCAGGACAGTAACACGACGGGGTGTGTTGGCGGCAGGTGCATTGATCTGACCACTGGCTCCATTAAATCGCCCACAGTTGATGCGATGGACTTCATGAAAATGGCCGTGGAGGCGGCGCATGTGCAGATTAATGCAATGGACTTCATGGAAATGGCCAAGGAGTCCTATCTGTGCACACGTCGCCTCCGCTGATCTTGTCTTGAAGTCCATCTTGTCAACTGTGGGCAATTCAATGGAGCCTGTAGTCCGATCAATGGCACCTGCCACCAAGTTACCCCATCCTGTGACCCTCCTGAGGCGTTCCACTGCAGCCCACTGGCAGATCAATGGTGCCTGCCGCGAAACCACCACAGCCTGCCGGCAAATCAATGGAGCCCGCCGCTGCGACACCCCCGAGCCCACAATATCGCCGACCCTCCTGAGCTGCAACATCCCCTCCTCTTAGCCCACAGCATCACTCACCCTGCCTCCTGTGACCTTCCTGAGCTACTCCATCTCCACCGCACCCCCTGGTGAGCATTAGGATTAAGACGCATTAGGATTATGAGATGGACCCTCATTTTAACATTAAAAATCATTTTTTCCTCCTCTAAATTTGGGGTACGTTTTATAATCTTATGAGTCTTATAAAACGGAAAAAGAAAATAAAAAAATACGGTAATTTGATTCAACTTCTCTTGACTTACATATCGATGTAGACGGCTTAAGAGTGTTGATTCCACTGACAGATTCCCTTTAGGGAATGCATAATCACAGGTGACATTTCAACTGGCTCCGTGGTCAGTTATATGACCGGCACTTGTCATTTCATACTGTAATCTGTTGAATTTTTTAGCGTAATGAAAATAAAATCTAATTGCTGTATATGACAATTACAAAATATTCTGATCCAATATACTTTGTGTTGTTGCCATTTTCCCACACTGTGCTGTAAATATACAATGCTGATAGCTGAGCATTATCCTCCGATAATCCCTACTCTTGAATGCCATGAGTATACCATAGCAGCCACCACGCAATCACAGCTGACTATAATGCATTGAATTTCACAGGTAATCTAGTGCAACATACAAAGCAATAATTAAAGTAAATAAAGTGGTAATAAGTACATTTTAAAAGAATCAAATAAATAAATAACTAATAGAGTTTAATAAAAAATTCTAAAACCTAAGAAACATTTTTATTACTAAATCGAGCTCTTCTTTTGACTTTAGTTTAGGTTAGTTTCATACTTGCGTTGAACGGCATCCGTTGCATTGCGTTGTGTGACGGATGCAATGGATGTGTTGCATATAGTGGCACAACAGATGCAACGGATGCTGCAAAACAACGCAATTCGTTTTGTTTTGTTTTGTTTTTTTTTTTTTTTTACAGTTTTACCGTCGGCAGACTATTGTGAACGATCAGCTGATCGCGAACAGTAGTCCGCCGCCGGGTGATCAGCTGATCACTAACAGTAGCCGGCCACCGGGTGATCAACCGCTCAATCACAGTAGCCGGCCGCCGGGTGATCGGCCGATCACTCACAGTAGCCGGCCGCTGGGTGATCAGCCGATCACTCACAGTAGCTGACCGCCGGGTGATCAGCTGATCACTCACAGTAGCCGGCCGCCGGGTGATCAGCTGATCGTTCGGTCGCCGACAATGTGTGTGGGGGGCGGGAGCGGGGGGCGGAGTGCGGTGGGTGGAGCCGAGCAGGGCCATGGCTGAGGACGTCAGTGCCGCAGGGACTGCATCGCTGGGGGACAGGTGAGTGAGTGTGAGAGTATGTGTGTGCGATTGTGTGTGTGTGTGCGATTGTGTGTGTGTATACATACGGAGTGTGGGGAGGGGGAGGAGCCAAGCAGGGAAGTGTCGGGCTCCCGGCACACGTAACCAGGGTTCCTTGGTTACCCGATGTGTACCCTGGTTACGGATGGAGGGAGCCAGAGAGAGCATGCGCAGTGAAATCCAAAGGATTCCGCTGCTCAAAAAAACGTTACATGCTGCGTTCCTTCCGCCCGACGCAGCGTCAAAATAACGACGCTGCGTCGTCTGGCGGATGCAACGCTGACACTTGCGTTACAGTGCGTCGTCCATACAAGTCTATGGAGAATACCGCAGTGCGTTAACGGACTGCGCTATTCTCCATAGTGACGGACTCCGCTGAACGCAAGTGTGAAAGTAGCCTTAGTTATGCAGAAGTTATCAGTATAATCCAGACTATTGCTGGAAAACTTTATCCTGTTCTCTGTCAGCAGTTTTATATTTCTAAACTTCAGACTTAATTGTTTTACATGTACAAGCAATCACAAGGGGTTTTCTCAGCTGTTTAAATGGTTTAAGTTTCAAAGTACTTGTTTAACTTTGCAATTTACCTGTTATTAAAAATCCCCTCTGTTCTCAAGAATGGAGTGATTTTCAATTTTAATGTTTACTGATCGTTGCCTAGGTTACCAGCCAACTCTGCAGACTATCAGAGGTGGCAGATTTTCTAGACAAAAGGCACACACAAGTTATTTTATCAATAGATTGCATGCTGCTGATGCAATGTGCAGGAGAGAACATAATCCGCTCTTTATTCTCCGGTAAGAGGAGGTGCAGGAATAATGAGCTCCTAAACATAAACAAAGAAGGATAGGCTGTGTTCACACATTGCATTTTTGCAAATTTTTTTTGCTGCTTTTTTTATGCAAATTAAAAGCTGCTTTTTACAATACCTGCAGAAACTATGAGGTTCCTGAAATCTCATGTACAAAATTGCTTTTTTTTTCCCTTACTTAAATTGGAAAAATTGCTGCATGTTTTAAAACTGTAGCATGTCAATTCTTTGAGTGACTTTGCAGCTTTTTGGTGACTATAATGTAACGTCCGTGCGGTAACCAGGTGTCACAAAAAGAAGGTAACAGCTCGCGTCCAACATGACTGTGCCAGTCATCACTCACACACTAGCACACCAGGACATTTACACTCATAAACAGTGCGGGAGACCCCCTTTAGAGCCAGGTGACAGGGCTGGGCACTGTCATCTAACAGGCAGCCAACTGGGAAGGGAGGGACCAGAACTGGGGAGGAGGGAGTGACCTGGGAAGTGTGGGTAGACAGCGGAAGGAGTTAGTTAGTTAGTTGGTAGGAGTGAGAGAGAGAGAGGAGTTGTGAGGAGAGGAGAGAAGTGTGCGGTAGTAAAAGGAAAGGTGTCAAGACAGACAACAGACTCTTGAGACACATTGAAAGTAGCAAAGAACCCGCAAAGACCTGAGTAGAAAGATCAGCCAGTCAGAGGAGAAAAGTAGCTGGAGAGTGAGAACGCAAGCTCCAAGGACAGAGGGATCCTGTGGGGTGGAGATCCAGGGCTCACAGTACTTTGCACGCACGGGGTGCAGATCCCAGAACAGACGAGGACTTCAAGCCATCTGTTAAATCTACCAGGTGGGTGGGTTTCCAGGACTCATCTGCCACCACTAACGTCCGAGGCATCAGCAGCAAAGTGGGGGCCGGGAGAAATTCCCTTAAATAGTCCAAGCTGCCTGCGGCAGGACCAAGACACCAGAAAGACCTCCAAGTGCTCCACGCCAGGGAGGACCCACATACACTAGAGTGCATTGGTGGGAGAGTGGCACCAGGTTGGCTGGCACAGCTATAAGGACACGGGCGCACCTGGGATCCAGCAGATCCCCAGGACGCAAATCCAGTAAGTAAAGACAATCAAACTACACTGCCTGTCTGGACTGACTTATTGTTGCGCACCTCCACATTGACCCTTCACCTACCCCTGGGGAAAAGCCCTGCTCGCGGAGGGCTCCACCATTCACGCTGCCCCCATCCATCATCCCCAGCGGGATCCCGCAGCGGCAGCCCTACCATCACTGGCCGCAAACCGCAAGTGGTGTAGTCAGACGTTTTATTTTATTTTTCTTTTCTTTTAAAAACTGTTCGAGGGTGCCCGGAACTCCTCGAGCCACGGACCGCCCAGATCCGAGCAGCTCGGCTGCCCCGGGGCGTGACAATAACTAGCTTTATTAAACATGTTCTGGAGACAAAAGACACATATAATAATACGCAACAGAAATGCAGCAAAAACTCAGCAAATCCAGCTTTTTGTAAGCAGCATCTTTACTGCCAAATGAGCAAATTTTGGCTTCAGAAAAAAATACCAAAATAGCAATGCATGAACATAACCTTAGACAATCCCTAAAGGCCGCTTTACATGCAACGATATCGCTAACGAGATGTTGTTGGGGGTCACAGAATTCGCGACGCACATCCGGCCTCGTTAGCGACGTCGTTGCGTGTGAAACGCATGAACGACCGTTAATGATCAAAATTACTCACCTATTCGTTGCTCATTGACACGTCATTCTAATCTCAAATATCGTTGCTGTTGCAGGACGCAGGTTGTTCGTCGTTACTGAGGTAGCACACATCGCTACGTGTGACACCGCAGGAACGACGAACAGCACCGTACCTGCGTCCTCCGGCAACGAGGTGGGCGTCACTTTCCTGCGGCTGCTCTCTGCCCCTCCGCTTTAATTGGACAGCTGCCGTGTGACGTCGCTGTGATGCCACACGAACTGCCCCCTTAGAAAAGAGGCAGTTCGCCGGCCACAGCGACGTCACAGCGAAGGTAAGTCCGTGTGACGGGGCCTAGCGATATTGTGCGCCACGGGCAGCGATTTGCCCTTGACGCACAAACGACGGGGGCGGGTGCGATCGGCAGCTGCATCGCTAGCGATGTCGCTGCTTGTAAAGTGGCCACTCATGGGGTTTTACAATATTGAAAAAATAGGTGATTTCTTCCTCTGTTCATGGGTTCCATGTGGTGTTCCAGTTCCTTAATAACGCTGAGCTGCAATATCTTGTAGAGTGACATGGGATGGTAGTCGCGGGCAAGGTGCTGTTCTCTCATGTCCCATTGCATGCCACAGGAATGATGGGGTGGTCCTGGCTGGGTGTGTGGACTTCTGGTGTAAGGCCAATTTGCCCGCTGCTGATGGCTTTGGCTGGCCAGGACCAGATGTTAACTTAAGCACAGAAGGAGACTGCCAGTTATTAAAACACAGTCTTTTACTTAAATGTAACTTGACAAACACAGTACGCAGGGAATAGCGGGTACATAGCTTCTCAGATGTTTCTTGCTCAATATGAAGCATCACCACTAGAGTTGAGCGCGGTTCGAGGTTCTCCAGTTTGCGGCTCGAGTGATTTTGGGGGTGTTCTAGATCGAACTAGAACTCGAGCTTTTTGCTGAAGCTCGATAGTTCTAGATACGTTCGAGAACGGTTCTAGCAGCAAAAAGACCAGCTAATTCCTAGCTGGCTTTCCGCTGTAATAGTGTAAGTCACTCTGTGACTCACACTATTATGACATTTCAGTGTATAGTGTGCGGGAACAGCGCATTCAGATCACTGCTGTATGGATAATGGCGATCGCCATTTTTTTTTTTCCCTTGTCTTCCTTCCCTAAGCGCGCGCGTGTAGTGGGGCGGGCCAGCATGTCAGCCAATCCCAGACACACACACAGCTAAGTGGACTTTTAGCCAGAGAAGCAACGGCATGTGTGATAGGATGTCCATGTCACATGTCCCTGCATTATAAAACCGGACATTTTCCTCCAGGACGCCATTATCTGCCTTCTGCGTCCTTAGTGTCAGTCATCACTGGCGCAGCTCCTATCTCCGATACTGCTGTGTACGCTCCATACACAGCGCTGTACAGAATAGGGATATAAGTTTCTATCAGTCCTTTTAAGGGCTAATACTGGCAGGGTCAGAGCCATAGGTGACAGGTCCGTGAAAACAGAGTTTAACAGCTACACAAGATGACAGCGTCTGTGTAGCTAAGGTCAGGGATTTCCTCGCTGCATTTCCCCATTAGGAGGGATAGAAAGGCAGGCTTCCTTTCCTCTACCCAGAGACCCACAACCCTGCCACTGTACCCTCCTGCCCTTTGCACACTCAAACTCATTGTTACTAAGCCATTATACTAGCAAACACTGAGTGAACTTAGTGGCATCCTAAAAGTGGCTGTTGGACTTCTATATTGTCCCACTAGTGCAAAGATATTTGCAGCACCTCTGCCTGCATTGCACACTCAAACTCATTGTTACTAAGCCATTATACTAGCAAACACTGAGTGAACTTAGTGGCATCCTAAACGTGGCTGTTGGACTTCTGTATTGTCCCACTAGTGCAAAGATATTTGCAGCACCTCTGCCTGCATTGCACACTCAAACTCATTGTTACTAAGCCATTATACTAGCAAACACTGAGTGAACTTAGTGGCATCCTAAACGTGGCTGTTGGACTTCTGTATTGTCCCACTAGTGCAAAGATATTTTCAGCACGTCTGCCTGCATTGCACACTCAAACTCATTGTTACTAAGCCATTATATTAGCAAACACTGAGTGAACTTAGTGGCATCCTAAAAGTGGCTGTTGGACTTCTGTATTGTCCCACTAGTGCAAAGATATTTGCAGTACCTCTGCCTGCATTGCACACTCAAACTCATTGTTACTAAGACATTATAATACCAAAAATTGAGTAAACGTAGTGGCATACAAGAAGTGGCTGTTGTACTCCATTAGTGCCCCACTGGTGCAAATCTATGTGCAGCACCTCTGCATAACACCCTCCTGCTCTGTTTTTAATAAGCTATAATGATAGCAAAAAATACTGCCATTTAGTTGGCATCATAGAACTGGCTGTTGTATTTCATTATTGTCCCACTGGTGCCAAGCTATTTCTAGCACCTGTGCAGGACACCCTCATGCACATTTTGCTACGCTAATGTTATTAACCATTGATGAAACTCGGTCTCACTCTCCAGAGCTAACCGTCCACAATTCCTCAGCGGTGTCTCATAATTCCCCTACATTTCAAAGTAAACATTTGACTGCCTGATGGCCTTGAGCTCTGCTGCCAGCATAGTAAGGAGGTGTGTGGGATTCCTTGGGCGCAGTTACAAGGAAGGGTGGCCTGACCACACAGGGTTTGGGCCGAGGTGGAGGACCCACACGAGGTTGAGGAGGCAGAAGCAGTGGAGGAACTTGTACATACAGAGGAAGGATTGACACACAAGTCGTGGGGAAGGCAAGACTTGTACAGCAAACCGTTCTCCATCTCTCACCATAGTTACCCAGTGCCCAGTCAGCAACATGTAACTCCCCTGTCCATGCTTACTGGTCCAAGTATGTGTGGGGAAATGCACCCTGTCACACACAGAGTTTCTCAAGGAATCGGTGAGGTTGTGTGCGACCTGCTGTGGTAGCGCGGGCACGCCTTTCTTGGAGAAGGAGAGACGACTGGCCATCGGCTCTTGGGGCACTGCAATGGGCATAATGTCTCGAAAATCCTCGGTCTCAAAAGGGTGTAAAGGCAGCCTTTCTGTTGCCAACAAGTTGCAGATGATGAAACTCAACCTCATAGGCATGTCATGCCCTTCGAAAATCATGTAAAACACAGCGAGGGGACGCCAACCACAGTCTCCCTCGTTTCCACTAATTGGGCCACACACACCCCACTTGACTGGCATCAGTTGACCCCCCTTTTGAAAAAGAAAAAGATGCTTGGCATGAAGCACTCTCAAAAATACGCGTGCCTTTCACCTCCCCTGGATGACCCAGGGGAAGAAAAGTCCTCTGAGAGCCATGACTTGTTCATCTTGGTTCTTTTTCAAAAGCGAGGGGACTCCAACCACAGTCTCCCTCGTTTCCACTAACTGGGCCACACACACCCCACTTGACTGGCATCAGTTGACCCCCCTTTTGAAAAAGAAAAAGATGCTTGGCATGAAGCACTCTCAAAAATACGCGTGCCTTTCACCTCCCCTGGATGACCCAGGGGAAGAAAAGTCCTCTGAGAGCCATGACTTGTTCATCTTGGTTCTTTTTTCAAAAGCGAGGGGACTCCAACCACAGTCTCCCTCGTTTCCACTAATTGGGCCACACACACCCCACTTGACTGGCATCAGTTGACCCCCTTTTGAAAAAGAAAAAGATGCTTGGCATGAAGCACTCTCAAAAATACGCGTGCCTTTCACCTCCCCTGGCTGACTCAGGGGAAGAAAAGTCCTCTGAGAGCCATGACTTGTTCATCTTGGTTCTTTTTTCAAAAGCGAGGGGACTCCAAACACAGTCTCCCTCATTTCCACTAATTGGGCCACACACACCCCACTTGACTGGCATCAGTTGACCCCCTTTTGAAAAAGAAAAAGATGCTTGGCATGAAGCACTCTCAAAAATACGCGTGCCTTTCACCTCCCCTGGCTGACTCAGGGGAAGAAAAGTCCTCTGAGAGCCATAACTTGTTCATCTTGGTTCTTTTTTCAAAAGCGAGGGGACTCCAAACACAGTCTCCCTCATTTCCACTAATTGGGCCACACACACCCCACTTGACTGGCATCAGTTGACCCCCCTTTTGAAAAAGAAAAAGATGCTTGGCATGAAGCACTCTCAAAAATACGCGTGCCTTTCACCTCCCCTGGCTGACCCAGGGGAAGAAAAGTCCACATTGTCAGTGGACAGACATGTGTGCTTATCTGCCAGCAGACCCCCAGCAGCACTAAAGACAGGTTCCGAGAGAACGCTGGCTGCAGGACACGACAAGATCCCCAAGGCGTACGTGGCAAGCTCAGGCAATTTATCCAGATTGGAAGCCTAAAATGAGCAGGGCTCAAGTTGCACAGTAATGGCATCGATGTTTCCTTGCATATACTCATATATCTGTGTGTCCTCCTCTTTTTCCTTGTCCAGCTCTTTTGTTTTCACATGAGTATATGTCCTTGTCACTTTCCCATGTGTTTGTGTTGTGTTGTGAGTTGTTTGTCACCTTTTGGACACCTTTGAGGGTGTTTTCTAGGTGTTTTTATGTGTTTGTGAATGCCTGCCATTGTTCCTATGCGGTTCGAGTTCGGTTCGTCGAACGTTCGACGAACTGAACTCGAACGGGACCTCCGTTCGACGAACCGAACTCGAGCCGAACCTCGACCAGTTCGCTCATCTCTAATCACCACCAATAGACCCTCCACTCCTCCTGTCCTCATTAGTCCAGGTTGTTTCACCACCACCCAGCTCAACATCATATTACCGTCAATGAGAGTCATTCCGTCCCTTACTGCGATCATGATTTTTTTTGGTGGATTTCCTGATGAAGGAGAGGGGTTATCTCCGAAACGCGTAGAATAAACCACCCTGCATTGCTCTTATTTGGAATTAACTCTTTATTGGCACAGCAGCGCGGACGTTTTCCCACTTTTTATCCTTGTTTTTTTCTTGTTTCTGCCTTTGGCATGTGGAGTCTGCAGCAGCTGATACATGCTTTAATACTGGTTGTGTGTCACACAACCATCTCAGGTGAGTGGTTTTCATTAACCCTTACTGTTGTTATTCCTGGTAAGACCCTATATGCGGATTTATATACACAGTTTTTTTTATTATTACATTATACACGACATTTCACATTATATTAGCAATAGTGATGAGTAAGTAGGTTTTCGGTACTCGTAATTAGTGATGAGCGGGCACTACCATGCCTTGGGTGCTCAGTATTCGTAACTAGTGATGAGCGAGCACTACAATGCTTGGGTACTCAGTATTCGTAACTAGTGATGAGCGAGCACTACCATGCTCTGGTGCTCTGTACTTGTAACTAGTGATGAGTGAGCACTACCATGCTCTGGTGCTCTGTACTCGTAACTAGTGATGAGCGAGCACTACCATGCTCTGGTTCTCAGTACTCATAACGAGCAGTTGCATGTTCGGATGGGAGCGAGTTGTGTAGCCAAATAGAGTAGAAATCAATGGCAACTCAAGCATTTTTGTGGTAAATCATTGACTTCCATTATACTCGGATACTCGAGCCGCACCCATCCGAGCATCCAACTGCTGGTTATGAGTACCGAGCACCTGAGCATGGTAGTGTTCGCTCATCACTAATTATCAACACTGCTACATTTTACACATTATACCTTCCTATCTTATATTACTAACACATCTCTATTGTGCATTAAATTACACTACACAGCATTGATGCGATTGGTGTCTTCAGGGGGAAAACACCACCATAGGTCCACTTCCTTACAACCTGACATCACCATAGGTCCACCTCCTTACAACCTGACACCACCATAGGTCCACCTCCTTACAACCTGACACCACCATAGATCCACCTCCTTACAACCTGACACCACCATAGATCCACCTCCTTACAACCTGACACCACCATAGGTCCACCACCTTACAACCTGACACCACCAGAGGTCCACCTCCTTACAACATGACACCACCAGAGGTCCACCTCCTTACAACCTGACACCACCATAGGTCCATCTCCTTGCAACCTGACACCACCATAGGTCCACCTCCTTACAACCTGACACCACCATAGGTCCACCTCCTTACAACCTGACACCACCATAGGTCCACCTCCTTACAACCTGACACCACCAACCATAGGTCCACCTCCTTACAACCTGACACCACCATAGGTCCACCTCCTTACAACCTGACACCACCAAAGGTCCACCTCCTTACAACCTGACACCACCATAGGTCCACCTCCTTACAACCTGACACCACCATAGGTCCACCTCCTTACAACCTGACACCATCATAGGTCCACCTACTTACAACCTGACATCACCATAGGTCCACCTCCTTACAACCTGACACCACCATAGGTCCACCTCCTTACAACCTGACACCACCATAGGTCCACCTCCTTACAACCTGACACCACCAACCATAGGTCCACCTCCTTACAACCTGACACCACCATAGGTCCACCTCCTTACAACCTGACACCACCAAAGGTCCACCTCCTTACAACCTGACACCACCATAGGTCCACCTCCTTACAACCTGACACCACCATAGGTCCACCTCCTTACAACCTGACACCACCATAGGTGTCGAACTGTTTCTGGAACAAAGCAGCAATGTTTTTCTATTTTTTTTTTTTATAACCTCTTTAACTGCGGTCATGTAATGAGGAAAGATGAAGTAGCTGTCTTTTCTGGGTTTTTTATTTAAAGTTTTAACCACTTTTTGACATTTTAAGGAACATTAGAAATGCAAGCATTCCAGGAAGATTGATGGCCTAGACTGCAGGATAATCAGATGCAAATGAAATGCTAATGAGGCATCAGCAGATCAATGCATATTCATTCCATATTTACTGCAGTCCTTCATTCTTATTTTAGCTGTTAAGAGCAGTAAGAAATTTCCACTCATTTTTTTTTTAACTCTAAATGTGAACCATTTCTAAAGAGTTTATCATAAAATCCTAGATCAATGGGTCGATAATATAAGGAGGATGTGACTAATGTATTATTCAGTTTTTTATTCATACTCTTTGTTGCTTTCTTTATGTAATCGTATTTTGATGAAAAAATTTCAATAAAAACAGATTTATCATAAAATCCTAGATCAATGTATTTATGGTATATAGTAGGAATTAATGCACTGATTAATGTACCCCATATAGATCCAAGTCCCCAACGTCCCATCAGCCAGTACTTGATTGAAGTCGCGCTATAGCGACCATAGGAGGGTGCTAAGTGCATATGGATTTATACACATACAATTAAATGCAAATAAAACTAAAAAATTCTATGTAGTGAGCGCCCCCTGGTGGAGACTGCACAAATATTATGGCTCTGAAAGCAAAAGAACAAATTCAGTGCTGGTCTCTGTCTCATAAAATGCCCAAAGGCCACAGTATAGACCGGCGCAGGGTGGTAGTTGTGGGCTACATGAAAGACATGGTCCTGGCTGGGTGTGTGGACTTGTGTCATGTGGGCTGTATGACCGTGCAGGTCGCATGTTATCGTTGGCTACAGCTGACCAGATGATGACTCGCTTCCACTTTACTTTAAGGGAACCTGTCAGGTCCCCTATGCTCCTAACCTAGCAGCAGGCACGTGTGTGGGCCAAAATTCCCAGCCCTGTATAATGATATTGCCAAAAAACAATGTTTAAAAAAATGATTTATAAGTTTTGCTTTCCCTATGCTAATTAGGGTTGTGACTTCCCACAGGGGCGTTGATTCCCCCTACTAATGTGCAGTCGCAGGCAATCATGTGGTGTCCGGCAATAGAAGGTCACAGCGTTTCGCTGCGTAAAATGCTCCCTGACTTTCTAATGTGCCAGCTGTTAGTATTCATTGGTATAGGTAATTTTCCTGCTGGATTTTCATCTCGCCCTTTAGAACCCAGCAAGAGCTCTTCTTCCGTGCAGCTGCTGAATATCATTATTATCTTTGTGCTTAAATACTCCCATCTTCCCTGGACTGGTGCTGGTGATATTACTCAATTAATTCAAGCTCTGGTTGCAAGCAGGTGGCTTGTACTCCTCTGTGGTATCGTTGTTGTAACTTTGCTGAACTTCTACCTGAGTCATCTGTGGATAAGTAGTTCATGCACTTTCCCCCCTGTGTGTCCTTGTGTCTTCTTTAATGTTTAGTGATGTTGACGATGAGATCATCCCACCCGCTCCCTATTTAGGGCCCAGCACTAGGTATACCTAGGGTCAGGTATTGGGCTCAGCACATAGGTGAGGAACATATCTAGGGTGGTGAGGGACCCCAGGACCAGCAGTAGGTTTTGTCAGGGGTCACCATCTCTCCCTTCCCTAGACACAGGGTTTCCCTTCTCTTTCGCCGTTCGCTAGGTACTTCCCTGTACCTAGTGTGACATCTGCCCTCTTTCTGTGTTATCAACCCCTTGTGGGCATGATAACATGCTTTACAAAAGCTGCTTTGTTCCCCTCAGCATTGAGCTTATCTTGCGCATGATTGGTAGTTGTCCGCACTTCCAATCATGCGCACTACACCTCTCTGAAGCCGGGACATCACGATGATTGCAGCTTCAAGTTCCCTAAAGAGACTTGTAAATACAATAAAAAGTGAAAAAAAAAAGTTTTAAAAAATATGAAAAAAATTAAATAGAAAACCCAAGGTCAACTCAGACCCATTGAAAATATAACAATAATAATAAAAAATATGCATTTGGTATAGCTGTATTCTGAAATCTCCAATTTATCAAAATCTAAAATAAATTAATCAGATCGGTAAACTTCATAATGGAAAAAAAAAATTCAAAAAGACATAATTATTTTTTTTTAGCCACCGCAAAATTGCAAAAAAAAAATGCAATCAAAATATCGCATATACCCAATATTGGTATCAGCAAAAATGTCAGCTCAGGGCACATAAAATAAGCTGTCACACAGCCCCATATCCCAAAAAAGGAAAACGTTACCGGTCTGTGAAAATGGAAACAAAAGTTACATTTTTTTTTTATTTACAAATTTAAGAATTTGTTTCATAGTTAAATAAAAAAGAAACTATACTTTTGGTATCTGCGTACTTCTACTGATTTGGATAATCATATTAGCAGGTCAGTTTTACCATACAGTGAATATGGTAAATAAGAACCCAAAAAACATTTGTGGAATTGCACTTTTTTTTTTCACATTTCACCTCATTTGGAATTTTTTTTCCTGTTTTCCAGTACAGTATAAGGTAAAATTAATAGTTTTATTCAAAAATACAACTAACCCCGCAAAAAAAAAAATAAACCCTCATATGACTATATTGAGGGAAAAATAAAAAAGTTATGGCTCTTACAAGAAGGGGAGGAAAAACCAAAGAGAACGAAAAATGGCAAGGTCATTCAGAGGTTGATTTCCCAGCCTTGCTATATACTATATACTATACAGAGCTCCTGTGTATAATTTAACTGGCAATCTCTGTATTAGCTGTATACTATTCACTATATATAGAGCTCCTGTATAAAGGTGGTAAAATTTGTGTTATTAATATTGTGTTTTTTATTCATGATCAGTATTGTATTATTCAGTCACTATGTGGGGGTAATATGTGGTCTGGTGATCGTATGGTGATATTTGTCCCTTGTATTTGGTTTTATTTGGTCACTATGTGGTGGTGTTATGTGGTCTGGTCATGGTATGTGGTATTTCTTCCTTGTATGTGGTATTATTGATCTTGGTATATTGGATTGTGTGGTGTATAGTGGTCAATGCTCTCTTTGATAATAATTAGGAGCAAATTCTTTATTTCTATTAAAGATTAAGTACATGGAAGTTTAACCCCTCACTGTCCTGTGACTATTGCACAGAGGCAAAGATGCACTTACAGGGTTCTCCAGTGAAAACAAGTAATCACCCCTCCACAGGATAAATGATAACTTACTGATTGGTGGGGGTCCGACTGCTGGGACTGCACCAATCAGCAGCATGGGGAACTTTTATGCCCATTTGACTTGAGCTCATGTTGAACTTAACGACTAATCAATTTAATTTAATTCCTCAGTGGCTACGAGTGCTGTACTTGCCATGTTAGAGGATCAATGGAGCTGTAATCAGACATCTGACCTGCCGATGCATTTTCTAATGAGGATAAAAGTTTCTTATTATTTCGATCACTGTGGCTCCCAAATATCGGATTCAAACAATTAATAAGTTATCACCTATCTTGTGAGTCGATAAGTTATTTTCACCCCCAAAAAAACCATTTAATGCATACTACCACAATTTTACGTTTCAGTTATTGTGTGCACACGCTAGATGTACAGGATAAGCCTGTATTTTACAGTAGACGCTCCATTATAATGGCTAACAGGTATTTAAATTTAGCTATGGAATGGGCCCCTAGAATCAATTCCTCCAGTGGCCCCAGACACCCCAGTGTGAGGATGTGGCCAGATTCCTACCCCTGAAGTCACAAGTGTAACCACACATAGTATATTGATGCATAGAATTATGTAAGAATGTAAACTATATTGTAAAAGGGAAGCTGTTGCCATCTAGTGGCCAGTTTATGTAAGGCCTGTAGAAACAGATGGCAGAGATATAGGAAAAGGTTTAGCTGTAGGAGTAGCCCACAGGGATGGAGCTAGTTCCTGTGGGTAGATGATAGACTCCATTTTAGGCCTTATGCGCACTAGACGGAATTTCCCGCTGATTTCCCGCGGATTTGCTACATGTTTCGCTGCAGAAAATGTTCATAACATCTTTGCAGTGATTCACCAGCAAATCCTATGGGAAAAAAAAATGCGGTGCGCACTAGGCGGATTTTGACAGCTGCATATTTTGCTGCGGGATTCCCGCAGCAAAACAATTGCATGTCACTTCTTTTCCGCAAGTAGCTGCGGGACTGGCTGCCGGAGGAATCTCCAGTAATGCCAGGCCTGGATTCAGTTACCTGCATTGAACTCCGGAGCTGAGCTGACACATGAGCTCCGGAGTGCAGCATAGACTAAACTGCGAGCGCCAAGTGATTGATTTCTCGGCGATTGCAGTTTAGTTCAGGGCGGGCTGATCTCCGGAGCTCTGGTGACAGCTGTAGAGAGGCTGGGCTGCACTCCGAGCTGTCACCTGAGCTCCGGAGATCAGCCCGGCCTGAACTAAATGGCAATCGCCAGGGAATCAATCACTTGGCGCTCGCAGTTTAGTCTAGGCTGCAATCGGCGGGGAATCAATCACTAGGCGCTCGTAGTTTAGTCTAGGCTGCACTCCAGAACTCAGGTGGGAGCTCCGGAGTTCAGTGCAGGTAACTGCGGCTAGGCCAGGCCTGGTATTACTGTAGATTCCTCAAGTAGCCAGTCCAACGCTGGCTGCGACATTTCCGCACCAAATCTGCAACAAATCAGCAGCAAAACGCAACAAACCACATGCGGATTTGGATTCGGATTTCGGTGCGGTATTTTCCTGCAGGTGCGGAAATCTTACTGAGCCTCTGGAATTTTCTTAAGAAAATTCCTTTTACTAGTGCGCATAGGGCCTTAGAGTAGTTGGAGCTGGGGACTGAAATAGCCGAGTGTAGCCAGGTGTGACCGGTGTCGGTCGGGCACGAATCCCAAACTCCTGGGAGTGAGGCCTTTTGGACATCTGGAGCATAAGGTTCAGGGTTGGTGTTTAGAGGGCACCCAAAAGCCCCCTTCCATATAGTGGTAAGAGATAAGGAGTTGCTGGGAGGAAGTGTCAGGGAGCCCGAAACCAAGAGAGTGAATGCTTGTAGTGCTAGTGAAGACACTATGTTCCATGTAATACAGAGTTGGCCCAGTTCTGTAATGCAGAAACTCCTGCGACATCCGGGGCAAAAGGCTCAGGAAGGGTGACCATTGAGGTCCCTGTGGAGGAGTACACAACATGGAACTGTGGTGTATGAGAGAAGGGACTCTGAAGGTGATGAGAACCTAGTGAGGGAAACAAAAGCATTGGACTGTGTTGTAGTGTGAAACTGACCCAATGAAGTGTATGTACCCATTGGGACGTGTTTCCAGAGAACATTAAGGTTGTTACAAACTAAGGCCCTGTGCGCACTGGAAAACTGAATTTTCTTAAGAAAATGCCGCAGGGTCTGAAAGATTACCGCACCCGTGGTAAAAACCCGCGGCAAACCGCACCCGAAAACCGCATGCGGTTTGCTGCGGTTTTACCGCGGTATTGTTCGCGGTATTGCCTCAATTTTTCCGCGTGCGGGTTGGTACATGTGTTTTAATGCATTCAATGCAATAAAGCACATTGAAAAAAAAAAGTTCCTTCTGAGATAGATAGATAGATGATAGATAGATAGAGGACAGATCACTGCATTTCTCCCAAGCGGTAATATGTTGTTCACATTACCGGCCGTGGGAAATGCCCTGTGGTTACCTCTGCTGTCTCGTTGCGAGGCTGCATTCAGCGCTGTGTGTCAGTCGCGGCTGGATGCAAGCATCGCAGGACGTGGATTACGCCGGAGCTGTGTGTTTCGGGGGAGGCTAATAAAATGGTGAAAGAGGGGTCTTTTTTGTGTTTTATTTAAAATAAAGGATTTTTCGGTGTGTGTGTTTATTCACTTTACTTACGGGTTGATCATGTCAGCTGTCTCATAGACGCTGCCATGATCAAGCCTGGACTTAAATGGCAGCGATCCGCTGCCATTTAACTCGTTATTTCCTGGATTGCCACCGCATCACGGCATCTGGAAGAGTCGGGGACACTCCGGGACTGCTGCATAATGGATGCGACAGTCCCGGGGCAGCTGCGGCTGATATTCTCGGCTGCGAGAGGGGGGGGCATTAACCCTGGCCCTCGCCCTCCCCAGCCTGAAAATACCGGGCCGCCGCTGTGTGTTTACCTCGGCTGGAAGGTAAAACTACGGCAGAGCCCACGTGTTTTTTTTTCTATATGTCCGTTTAATTTGTATGTGTATTTTATGTCTGTGTCTGTGTGAGTGTGTTCTGTGTCTGTGATCTGTGATATGTGTGTGTTTACTCTCTGCTCCGCTTCCTCTTCCTGTTATAATGACATCACTTGTCTGCAAACCGCAGGGCAGTGATGAATATTATGTCCTGAAACCGCGAAATACCGGAGGGAATAACGCAGAAAAACGCAATGAACCGCACAGAATTTGCTGCCTGCGTTATTCCCTGCGGGATTTCACGATTACATTGCAGTCAATGGAGTGAAATCCCGCAGCGACGTGCGGAAAAGAAGTGACATGCAATTGTTTTTGCTGCGGGAATCCCGCAGCAAAACATGCAGCTGTCAAAATCCACATAGTGCGCACAGCATTTTTTTTTCCCATAGGTTTTGCTGGTGATTCACTGCAGAGATGTTATGAACATAACATGCAGCGAAACATGCAGCAAAACCGCAGGAAATCCGCGGCAAAAACCGGCAAGTGCGCACAGGGCCTTATAGTAAACGAACTCAAATGTCGCCTGATTTTCATGCGGTGGACTGTCTGAAATGGAGGAGTGAATAAGTGAATAAGTGACTGCCACGCATCCAACACAATTATTGGGGACACTGTATTTCGGGTAGCGTGCCTGGGCGTGAGGCTGCATTGAAAGCTTGCCCATGACTACCGGCCTCTGACACCCTACACCAGTCCGGCCCTGGGCATTGGAGGAAACCAAAGTACCCAGAGGAAACCCACGTAAACACAGGGAGAAGATACAAACTCTTTGCAGATGTTGTCCGTGGTTATATTTGAACCCAGAACCCAGCATTTGAACCCAGTGCTAAACACTGAGCCATCATACAGTGCTAACCACTGAGCTACTGTGCTGCCTCAAAAAAAATTGCAGCCTCAAAAATGTTATAAAAACGCATGTAAGAAAAAAAACACTCAAAAACTTAAGAAAAAAAATGCAAGTACCCAAATGTACATAATGGGTGCAGAAATACTGCAGAAAATCTGCAACATCAAATTGTGGGAACATAATTTTAAGGCCTGAGTGATGGGGATTCTGTAGAACTGCAGTCTGTGCATGGATTTTAGGGAGGAAACTACAGGAGCTGGGGCCACTAGCTGTGCCTATGTAATAATATCCCATGCCATCACACAAGTAGAGCAAAGTTCCAACAGCCCATGGTTTCTTGAGCCTCATGGGCTGAGATTGCATGAGGCGTTTATGTGTTCCTGGGGTGTAGGGCTTACAGAAGTTTTCCGATTTTGTAAAAAAGCCCTTGTTCTAAGGCTAAGTTTCATTGGGCTGGCCATGACAGGGTTTTGATGTGGTGGTCCTTCATCCACACATTGAATGACCTAGCTGTGTGGCATGGCGTATTGTCCGGCTGGAAAAACCAGTCCTCACAGTTGGGGAACATTGCCTGAGCAGAAGGTAGCAAAAGTTTTTCCAGGATAATCTTGTATGCGTCTTGATTCATATGTCCTTCGCAAAGTTTAATCTGCCCAATTCCATCCCCAGATCATCAATGATCCTCCACCAAATTTCACAGTCGGTGCAAGACACTGTGGCTTGTATGCCTCTCCAGGTCTCCGTCTAACCATTAGAAGACCAGGTGTTGTGCAAAGCTGAAAACTAGACTCATCAGAGAAGATTACCTTACTCCTGCCCTCTATGGTCCCTTATGGTCTTTGGCAAACTTCAGCCTGGCTCTCCTTTGCTTCTCATTGATGACAGGCTTTTTTCTACCTTTAGAAAAAGGTTCTACATGACTTGAGCCCTGCATCTAGGAGCCTGTTACGAACTGTTCTTGCCATGCACTTCACCTCAGCTGCCATTTGCCATTCCTTTTGTAGGTCACTGTCATGGCCAGCCCAATCTCCAGACCTGAACCCCATTGAAAACCTCTGGAATGTAATCAAGAGGAAGATTGATAGTCACAAACCATCAAACAAAGAAGAACTGCTTACATTTTTGCACCAGGAGTGGCATAAAGTCACCCAAAAGCAGTCTGAAAGACTGGTGGAAAGCATGCCAAGACGCATGAAAACTGTGATTAAAAATCATTGTTATTCCACAAAATATTGATTTCTAATCTCTTCCTGAGTTAAAACATTAGTATTGTTGTTTCTAAATGATTATGAAGTTTTCTTTGCATTATTTCAGGTCTGAAAGCAATGCATTTTTTTGTGGTTTAGACCACTTCTCATTTTCAGAAAATAAATACAAAATGTATTGTTTGAAAATTCGGAGACATGTTGTCAGTTTATAGAATAAATGAACAATTTACATTTTACTCAAAAATATACCTATAATGAGGAAAATCAGAAAAACTGAAAATGCTGCATTGGTCTTTTGTATATATATATATATATATATATATATATATATATATATATATATAAAATCAAGGCAGACATATTGGTGCAACCTGAGCAGCGGCACAGTGGCACAAGAGGTAAGGGGGACCATTTCTACCTCTAAAACAGGATACTTATGCATTATGATGAGCTCTTGGGTTGTAAAAGGCCCCTACATTGTTTTTGTACAGTGGCTGTCTTCTGTCTGTGTCCGCCATATGGTATTGATAGTGAACCACATTATTTTTTTGGTGGTCCCATTCTTGGGGTGACTTAATAAATTAGGGGCCTTAACCCCTTAACGACCTTTGACGTACTGGGTACGTCATGGTGACATGGTGCTAAACGACCCATGACGTACCCAGTACTTCATGGCGAAATCGGGGTCCCGGAGCCCCGGGGAGTGAAATTTGTTTAATAAAACTGTAGATTCGGGAAGGAGGGGACCTCTGCCTGACCTCAGGAGGGGTGGTGCCTCCTCCCCGAACCTACAGAGGCTGTGATTGGCTGACGAACGCCGCTCAGCCAATTACAGTCACTGTAATGTTCCAGCCATTGAAAATGGCTGGAACATTGAAATCCAGCCCTGATCAGTGCTGCTGTAGCACTGGCCATTGGCTGGAGCTGGGTGATCGGTGCTTCACCCGCCCCCAGCTCTGATTGAAGAGACCGGTCTTGTGACCGATCTCTCCAATTACCGTGGATCTGGTGCCGGTGACCTGTGTCCGTCCCTGAAAGCCGAGGAGAGCGGTCTCTGCGGGTGCCCATCGGTAAGTTGCTGCCCCCGCCGCCCGCCCCTGTCCCTGATCGCCCTGGCATCCCCGCCACCGCCAGCCCCGCCGCTGTCTCCGATCGCCCCGCCGCTGTCTCCGATCGCCCCGCCCGCCAGCGCCAGCCCCGCTGCTGTCTCCGATCACCCCGCCCACCAGCGCCAGCCCCGCCGCTGTCTCCGATCACCCCGCCCGCCACCGTCAGCCCCGCCGCTGTCTCTGATCGCCCCGCCCGCCACCGCCAGCCCCGCCGCTGTCTCCGATCGCCCCGCCAGCCCCGCCGCTGTCTCCGATCGCCCCGCCCGCCAGCCCCAGCCCCGCCGCTGTTGCCGATCGCCCCGCCCGCCACCGCCAGCCCCGCCGCTGTCTCCGATCGCCCCGCCGCTGTCTCCGATCGCCCCGCCCGCAACCGCCAGCCTTGCCGCTGTCTCCGATCAGCCCGCCCGCCAGCGCCAGCCCCGCCGCTGTCTCCGATCACCCCGCCCGCCACCGCCAGCCCTGCCGCTGTCTTCGATCGCCCTGCCCGCCACCGCCAGCCCCGCCACTGTCTCCGATCGCCCCGCCCGCCACCGCCAGCCCCGCCGCTGTCTCCGATCGCCCCGCCCGCCAGCCCCAGCCCCGCCGCTGTCACCGATCGCCCCGCCCGCCACCGCCAGTCCCGCCGCTGTCTCCGATCGCCACCGCCAGCCCCGCTGCTGTCGCCGATCGCCCCGCCTGCCACCGCCAGCCCCACCGCTGTTTCCGATCGCCACCGCCAGCCCCACCGCTGTCCCCGATCGCCCCGCCCGCCACTGTCCCCGCCGCCACGTTTGCCACTGTCCTTGCCGCCATCGCACCCATCTTTTTCAGCTGCTCCTGCCCCCGAATCGGCCCCCACTGTTCCCAATCGGCCGCCGCCGCCTCCTTCATCGGCTGCCCCTTCTCCATCGCCACTACACCTCCTCCCCCTCCATGTGCTGCAAGCCACCCTCCCCCCACATGTGCTGCAAGCCACCCTCCCCCCACATGTGCTGCAAGCCACCCCCCCCCCACATGTGCTGCAAGCCACCCTCCCCCCTCCATGTTCTGGGGGCCCCCCTCCCCCCGGGGCCTCCCCTCCTCCATGTGCCATCTCTCTCTCCCATCAGACTCTGCCCTCCTCCCCGATCTGCTGCCTACTCTCTCCCATCCTCTTCATCTACTGCCCCCTCTCACACTCCTCAATCTGTTGCCTCCTTCATCTGCTGCCTCTTCTGTCTGCTGTGATCCTGCTGCCTAGATCCATCCTGTAAGGTAGGTATCCCCATCTCACCTCCCTCCCCCCCATCCTCTGCCGCTCCTCCATCCGCTGCGCCCTTTCCCATCCTCTGCCGCTCCTCCATCCGCTGCGCCCTTTCCCATCTTCCATCCGCTGCGCCCTTTCCCATCCTCTGCCGCTCCTCCATCCGCTGCGCCCTTTCCCATCTTCCATCCGCTGCGCCCTTTCCCATCCTCTGCCGCTCCTTCATCCGCTGCGCCCTTTCCCATCTTCCATCCGCTGCGCCCTTTCCCATTCTCTGCCGCTCCTCCATCCGCTGCGCCCTTTCCCATCTTCCATCCGCTGCACCATTTCCCATCCTCTGCCGCTCCTCCATCCGCTGCGCCCTTTCCCATCTTCCATCAGCTGCGCCCTTTCCCATCCTCTGCCGCTCCTCCATCTGCTGCGCCCTTTCCCATCTTCCAACCGCTGCGCCCTTTCCCATCCTTTGCCGCTCCTTCATCCGCTGCGCCCTTTCCCATCTTCCATCCGCTGCACCCTTTCTCATCCTCTGCCGCTCCTCCATCCGCTGCGCCCTTTCCCATCTCCCATCCGCTGCACCCTTTCCCATCCTCTGCCGCTCCTCCATCCGCTGCGCACTTTCCCATCTTCCATCTGTGGCGCCCCTGACCTGGTCAGGCACCACTGAGTACTGCACCCATGCTGGGGACAGTACAATACAGGTAATCCAGAAGGCTGACCGAGGTGTGACTACACAGGCGCATAGTGATCAGGTCTCACACATGTACCTTTGAGAGGACCCCTGGGGATCCCAGGAGGGGGCAAAGCCTTCACCTCCACTTGAGGAGTGGAGGGGGCGAAGCCTCCATCTCCACTCAAGGGGTGTGGTAGAGAGCCTGGTTGCTAGGTGACGTAGGCAGGCACAAAGGGAAAAGAGAAGGAGGAGAAAACAGTCTGAAGCAGAGTGTGGAGGAGTGAGGACTGGAGCATGGAAGAGGAGCTCAGACAGGAGCAGCAGAGCAGGTCCCACGAGTGAGCCAGTTTAGTGTGCAGCTCAGGAAGAGCAGAAGCAGACCCTGGAGCTGTTGCAGTCTAACAGCGTCCGCGCAGTGACTACCGACGGGGGAGAACGGTCACCTGGTAGTGCTGCCCGAACACCACACACAGCTGGAGAGAGAGCAGTGTAGTGGAAAGTAAGGAGACTGTCAGGGAGTACCAGGCCCAAACGGGCGGCAGATCCCGGTGCGGGGATAGATCCACCTTTCCTTGCTAAACCTGCCGGTGTGGGGCCCTTAAAGCCCACGCCACAACACCACAAAAGCCGCAGCCACGTAGCCACAGTTAGGGCCCATAGTTCACAGGAGGCAAGCAGCTGGAGTGATCTGGTCCAGGCGACAAGCAAACGGCAAACAAACGAGGGGAGCAGCTACTTCCCTGGGTGACCCCCATAGGGACTAAAAGTCGGGGTTACCACAAACCACAGAAGGGCTAAGGAAGGCGAGTCGGTAGCCACCCTCATCAGTCAGCCTGAAGGATACCTGGTTCCAGCCTGGTTCATCCCAGCTACGCCCGGGTTACTCACTCTGCCACCTTCTGTGAGTAAAACCCCTGAAAGACATTCTGCTTGTGTGGAGTTATTCTGCGCCTTGTGGTTCTACACACCTACGCAGGGCCCTGGGGCTTGCCTCACTCTCAGGAGGCTATTACAACTGACTGCACCCACCATCAGCCCCAGGCATCCCTCAATCTGCAGTGGCGGTCCCCACTGACCGCAATTCTGAGAGTGGCGTCACGACAATCCTAAAAGAAGATCTCCTACCTGTGACAAGATCCAGCTGCGTGGAGTCCCTGAAGGTAATGCACCGACACAACACTGGAGGGGCTTCACACATCCGCTGCACCCTTTCTCATCTGCCGCCCCGCCCTCTCGCATCGCATTATCTAGCGCAGTTGCTCACTTCCAGACTGGAGTGGATGATGCGATGCGAGACTCGTGCAGTGCTCTCACGTTTGGCACTGGTCTTAGTGGCAGGTGCTCATATTTTTTTTTTTATTCATTTTTTTTTTTTACTGATGTCTGTATTTTTTATTTCGCCAAACTAATTTTTTTGTATGGGGGGGGGTCTAGTTTCCAAAATGGGATCACATGTGGGGGAGCTCCATTGTTTAGGCACCTTAGGGGGTCTCCAAATGCAACATGGCGTCTGCTAATAATTCCAATCAATTTTACTGTGAAATGGCGCTCCTTCTCTTCTGAACCCCGCCGTACGCCCAAACAATTGATTTCCACCACATATGAGGTACCTGTGTACTCAGGAGAAATTGCACAATACATTTTATGGTGCATTTTTTCCTGATACCCTTGTGAAAAAAAAGCTACCTGTTTGAAAAAACAATTTTGTGGTAAAAAAAAGAATAAAATATTTTCACGGCTGAACATTACAAACGTTTGTGAAGCCTCCAGGGGTTCAAAGTGCTCACTAAACAGCTAGATAAATTCCATGAGGGGTCTAGTTTCCAAAATGGGGTCAATTGTGGGGGAGCTCCATTGTTTAGGCACTTCAGGGGGGTCTCCAAACGCAACATGGCGTCCGCTAATAATTCCAACCAATTTTGCTGTGAAATGGCGCTCCTTGCCTTCCGAGTCCTGCTGTGTGCCCAAACATTTGATTTCCACCACATATGAGGTATCTGCATACTCAGGAGAAAATGCACAATACATTTTATGGTGCATTTTTTCCTGATACCCTTGTGATAAAAAAGCTACCTGGTTGAAGCAACAGTTTTGTGGTAAAAAATTTTTTTTTTTCTTTTCACGGCTCAACGTTATAAACTTCTATGAAGCCCCCAGGGGTTCAAAGTGCACATCAAACATCTAGAAAAAATATTTGAGGGTTCTAGTTTCCAAAATAGGGTCACTTATGATGGAGCTCCATTGTTTAGGCACCTCAGGGAGTCTTCAAACCCGACATGGCGTCCGCTAATGAGTGCAGTTAATTTTGCACTCAAAAATTCAAATGGCGCTCCTTGCCTTCCGAGTCCTGCCGTGTGCCCAAACATTTGATTTCCACCACATATGGGGTATCTGCGTACTCAGGAGAAAATGCACAATACATTTTATGGTGCATTTTTTCCTGCTACCCTTGTGAAAATACTAATTTTTATGGCTAAAGTAACATTTTTGTGTTAAAAAAGTAAAATTTTCATTTTTTCTTCTACATTGCTTTGGTTGCTGTGAAGCTCCTAAAGGGTTAATAAACTTCTTGGATGTGGTTTTGAGCAGAGTGAGTGGTGCAGATTTTAGAATGGGGTCACTTTTGGGTATTTTCTTTCGCCTAGGTTTCTCAAATCACTCCAAATGTGATGTGGTACCTAAAAAAGTTTTTTTTGTAAATTTTGTTGGAAAAATGAGAAATTGCTGATGAACTTTGAACCCTTCTAACTTCCTAACGGAAATTTTTTTTTTTCAAAAATTGCACTGGTGTAAAGCAGACAAGTGGGAAATGTTATTTAGTAACTATTTTGTGTGACATATCTGTGGCGCCCCAGGACCTGGTCGCCACAACAGCATTGCCCTCCCAAAAGGGTTAATGCTGAGCCTGGAGGTAATTGGGAGATCTATTGGCCAGTAAGTTAACACTCAACACAGTTCTCCCTCCGGCCAGCAGGGGGAGCTCTGAACCTGGAACTTCAGGGAGCATTCCTTAAGTCTGGCTGGAAGGAGGAAGTGTTAGTTAGTTTGGAGACAGGAGTGAAAGAGTGCAGACGCAGAGTAGTGCTGCCTTGTAAACTGGGGCCTAGAGCTGGGATAGCTTGGCCCAGTGAAGCAAGGGGAGCAGAGAGGCACAGCAGAGACTCGGACATCGGAGTCTGTAGTTGCCAGGGCATAAAATCCATCCCTGGTAGCTGAATCCGGAGGGCAGGAGAGCTGTAAGCCCCCTGCCCCAGAAGCAATCTGAAGGTACAACTGCATCCCAAGGGCCTGGTGTGGGCTCCAGCAGAGAAGCACCAGAGAGGGCCTGCGCAGTCTACCACACAGAAGAGGGGACGAACAACAAGTCCCAGCAGCAAGAGGGCAATTGCTAACCCAAAGTGCAGTGTCCTAAAACAGCAGAGAAAGATTAAGGAGTAGGCCTCATACTCAACTGGCCAAAGATCACCCCAGGCACTTCCAGGCCGGCCGGATCATCTATACCATCTGTGACGGTCTCCCTGGACTAAGTTTCTGCCGAGTAAAAGAGGAGAAGGTAAAGAGACTACTGTTTGTGCCTGTTTCTTTCATTGCTTGTCGGCCCTGCACCGTGTTAGTCACGCAGCACCATAGACTTCCACAAGCACCAACTGTGCCCCGGGCATTGCTCCACCTGTGGGGAGCAGTACTAACATTGCTGCCATAACATCATCCCGGTGGCCTCACACAGCAGCGGCGGCTTAATAGCCGCATACCACAGGTGGCGTCACGAACACAAACATTAAAGTCATCAGCCACATATTCAACTGACACCCACCAGGGCCACGGAGCCGGGCCCAGCCACCACTGACTACCACCGGACTAGTCCGGCCCGGCACCGGGTGTCCCATAGCCCTGGGGTGGGCGAGTCAACTTTTGGCGTCACGAACAGGATTTCGTGCCCGGTCACACCGGGTACTGTGCGCCTGAAGAACTGTGTAAAAGACTGTGTACTGGTTGTAAATTGCCGCCGCCATTAGCCGCGCCGAGCGCAGGAAGAAGGGGGGCGTGCCTGACAAAGAGCGCGAAGGGAGCGCGCCATCAGAGCAGAGCGCTGTTAACCCCGCGCGACCCGGAAGAAAACTTGAAAAGTGAACGGAGCCTGGTAAGGTTCACTAAGGGGGAGGAAGATGTCCGAATCCGAGGGAGAGCAGGTGGCTGCCATCGCCCAGGGCGCCGCAGCACCGGCCGAAGTAGTCCCAGTCGCCGTCGCCCCAGCCCCCACTATAGCGCCGGTAATGCCGATCACCATGCCGTACATACCAGGAGCAGAATGGCTGCCGCAGTACTCCGGGGAGTCCCATACCTTGAGTGACTTCAGAGAAAGCCTGCACAGCTTGTTCCGGGTGTATCCTCTGACTGAGAGCCAGAAGGTGGGCATATTAATGGGACAGCTAGCCGGCGCAGCCCAGCGTGAAGCGAAGTCCTGGCCTGATACAGATAAAGGGACAGCAGCCCAGATACTGGCCAAACTAAAGAGCACTTTTGACACCCGCACCGCAGCAGAGATAAAGATGAGATTCTTTGGGTGCAAGCAACGGGCCACAGACAGCATAAGGGACTATGCCTTAAACTTGCAGGAGGCCCTGAGAGCAGTTAAACAGGTGGACCCAGAGAGTGTACGTGAAGAAGACAAACTCCTAACTGAGCAGTTCATAGAGGGGCTCCTGTCAGACGCCCACAGGACACAGCTGCGTATCATGGTCCTGCAGAACCCTGCTCTGGACTTTGCAAAGTTTAAGGACCAGGCCATCAGGGTACTGAGAGAATCTACACCGAATGACCCAGTACCCCTCCGGCCTCTTGCTATCACGTACCCCGGGGTGGTGCCTGCAACACGAGCCACTGCAGGGGCTGAGGCGCAGTCCCTGGATAAGGATCCCACGGCAGAGCTCAGACAGCAGTTCCAGGAGCTGACCAAGACTGTGGCTGCCCTTGCCAAGACCGTGCAGTCTCTACAAATGACCCCCTCGCCTGCAAAAATCGAGTTGGCCTCCAGCCCAGAAGACGTCCCATGGATGCGACAGAGGAGGATTCCTCCGACCCGAGGCAGAGACACAGACCGGTATGATTCAACAGGACAACCGATCTGCCGCCACTGCAACCAGGCGGGCCACATTGCACGACGCTGTCCTTTAAACGGGCTGAGCCTGGGGCCAGGAGCCAACCCCCAGGTGTGAGGAAGCCCGGCTCAAACCCCAGCCGCAGCAAGTATGTGGGAGGACGACCGGTCCTTCCCATTGTGCTGGATGGGATCCCTTTGAATGCCCTCCTGGATACGGGGTCCCAGGTAACAACCATCCCCCACAAACTGTACAAAAGATATTGGGCTGATTCAGACATTGACCATGGCCCAGATGATGATTTAACGATTGTGGCCAGTAATGGTCAGCCCTTACCTCAAATTGGGTACAAAGAAGTAACCATTAAAGTGGGGCGGGTGGAATTGCCATGTCAGGGGATGATAATTGTAGATATTGATCGCAAAGAATCTGACCCACTGCTAACCCTTGGTACAAATGTGATAGAAAATTGTATTGCCGAAGTGATAATTTTGTTGCAACAGGCGTCTGAAACTGCCAGCTCCGGGCAGCAGCGTGTCCTACAGAGGGAGATCAGAGCCCTGATGAGGAGGCAGCAAGTAGAGCTAGCCGGAGGAGAAATTGGCAGTGTGAGGGTAAGTGACCCCCTCCCCATTGTAATACCCCCAAGAAGTGAAATGTTGATATGGTGTCGGGCAGCAATAGGCCTCAAGGGTCAGGATTACCATGCCTTGGTAGAACCAGTGTATTCAGACAGTAGGCCTGGAGTCCTGATAGCCAGAGGGGTAGCGGACGTCCGCAAGGGGAGAGTGCCCGTCCGTGTCCTGAATTGTGGGGAGGAGGAGGCCAAATTGCCCCGGTACGCCACTGTAGCAAAACTGTACACTGTCAGTAACAATACCATTAAAGCAGTGGAACCCTTGATCCCGTCCGACCAGGCGGAAGACAATGGCTCCAAGGGGCAGCCGGAAGACTGGTGCCAAAAATTACATGTAGGCACCGACTCCACCCCCTCGCACCAAAAGCATGGGGTTTACCGGGTGGTACAGGAGTACGAGCGGGTCTTCAGCAAACACCCCCTAGATTTTGGGCAGGTGAAAGGGGTTAAACATCAAATCCCCACGGGTGATCATCATCCCATTAAAGAGAGATACCGCCCTGTACCCCCCGCACAGTATCAGTGTGCCAAGGAAATGTTACGGGAAATGAAGGAGGCTGGGGTTATCAGAGATAGTTGTAGCCCCTGCGCAGCTCCACTAGTGCTCGTAAAGAAAAAAGATGGTACAATGAGAATGTGTGTAGATTACAGGCAAATTAACCGCATTACACATAAAGATGCTTATCCACTGCCCAGAATAGAGGAGTCACTAACAGCCTTAAAGTCAGCTAACTATTTCTCCACCTTGGATCTCACCAGTGGGTATTGGCAGGTTCCCGTGGCAGAGGCGGACAAAGAGAAGACTGCATTCACGACACCAATGGGTCTCTGTGAGTTCAACTGTATGCCATTCGGGCTCTGCAACGCCCCAGGGACATTCCAAAGGTTGATGGAGTGCTGCTTGGGCCATCACAACTTTGAAACCGTGCTGTTGTACCTGGATGACGTAATAGTCTACTCCAAGACTTATGAGGACCACCTGAAGCACTTAGCAGAAGTGTTTGAATCCTTGTCGAAATATGGCCTGAAGATCAAGCCGTCCAAATGTCACCTCTTGAAGCCAAAGGTACAGTACCTGGGTCATGTGGTCAGCGCAGAAGGTGTGGCACCTGATCCGGAGAAAGTCACTGTAATCAAGGACTGGCCAAGACCCACCACAGTGAAGGAGGTGCGGCAGTTCCTTGGACTGGTGGGCTACTACCGAAGGTTCATTGATGGTTTCACCAAGATAGCAGCGCCCCTTCAAGATCTCCTGGTGGGCCAGCCAAAGCAGGCTAAGAAGCAGAGCCCTCCATTTGAATGGAGCAGCCAACTGGAAACATCCTTTGTCCGGCTGAAAGGGGCTCTCACGGGAGAAGAAATTCTGGCCTACCCTGACTACAGCCAACCGTTTGTACTGTATACAGATGCCAGCAACGTGGGACTGGGAGCAGTTCTGTCCCAGGTACAGGGAGGCAGAGAGAGGGTGATAGCGTACGCCAGTAGGAAGCTTCGGCCCACAGAAAGGAATCCAGAAAACTACAGTTCCTTCAAGCTGGAGTTCCTCGCTATTGTTTGGGCAGTGACTGAACGCTTCAAGCACTATCTGGCATCGGCCAAGTTCACCATCTTCACGGACAACAATCCGTTGACACACCTGGCAACAGCCAAGTTAGGTGCGATGGAACAGCGATGGATGGCCCGGCTGTCTAACTTTGACTTTACCATCAAGTATCGGGCTGGCAAGAAGAATAACAATGCTGATGCGCTGTCCAGAATGCCTCACTTGCCCGAGTCTGGAGAAGACATGGATGAACTCGAAGAGATAGAGTTACCGGCTTTCCATCACCAAGGTGTGTCCCAGTGTGAGCATGCTGTAGGAGTGAAGCGCTCAAGCCAGCACGGGGTCTCGGTCAACCCCTTACTCCACCATAATTGGGAAGAAACACAGAACGGTGACCCGGCCGTGCGATTGGTCAAAGAGAAGCTAGCGCAAGCTGAGACCCATCTTGGCCCAGACGCTCCAGAGGAAGCCCAGCAGCTGTGGAAGGAGAGGGGACGACTGTTCACCTACCAAGGCAAGCTCTGCAAGAGATATGTCAACTATCGAACAAATGAACTTGTCTGGCAGATAGTGGTTCCGCAGAGAGATGCTCCAATGGTCCTAGCAGCGTATCATGATAACGCAGGACACTTCGGGTGGAAGAAGTTGGAAGCCCTACTCCGTGATCGGTTCTATTGGGTGCACATGAGAAAGATGATCGAGAAGTGGTGCCGAGACTGTGGCCCGTGTAACCTGAGGCGGAAAGACGATGCCAGCCAAAGGTCTCCCCTACAGCCAATTGTCACAAAGCAGCCCCTGGAGTTGGTGGCCCTGGACCACGTGAAGTTAACACCAAGCCGGTCAGGCTATGTGTACGCCCTCACCATTGTGGACCATTACTCTCGTTTCCTGGTAGTAGTGCCTGTGAAGGACCAGACAGCCAGGACAGCAGCTAGAGCGTTCCAGGCATCCTTTTGTCGACCTCACGGCTATCCGGAAAGGGTACTGACTGATCAGGGTCCTGCATTCGAGGCTGAAGTGTTCCAAGAGTTCTGTAACATGTACGGTTGTAAGAAAATCCGAACCACACCGTACCACCCCCAAACCAATGGACTGTGCGAGAAAATGAACCATGTGGTTATTGATATGCTGAAGACCCTGCCGCTGGAGGAAAGGAACCAATGGCCAGAAAAGTTGCCAGATCTGGTAGACCTGTACAACCACATCCCAGTGAATTCGACCAACTGCAGCCCCGCTTACCTGATGCGAGCCAGACCAGGCAAGTTGCCTGTAGACTTTGAGATGGGGACTGTGTCGCCTGAGGCGGTTCAAGAAATAGAGGATTGGGATACAGAACGGCAGCAGCGGTACCGTAAGGTCCAGGAGTGCGTAGAGAGGAGCCTGTCTCAAGCAAGAACGAGGCAAGAACAGCATTACAATCAAACAGCCCCAGCAACTCCCTTAGCACCTGGAGAACAAGTCCTCAAGAAGAAGCGGAAGACGCATAAATTGGATGATCAGTGGGAAAACGAGCCCTACACCATTATCCCCTCCAACTTTGACAATAGTAAGGTATGCCTCATAAGCAAAGATGAAGGCAAGACCTATCAAGCAATTTCCCGAGACCGCCTGAAAGCGTGCCCTGAACGGTGCAGAATCCAAAGAGAAATGGAAGGAGTACAAGGAAGTCCCCAAAGTCAAGAGAAAGGAGGGGAGATGATTCAAACCATCCTTGGAAAGTTCCCCAAAACTTGGACCCGAATAAACAATGCCATAGTGGTACCAGTTTTGACGTTTCCGCAGTTGGTCGAGCCAGAAACAGAAAAGGTTCCGGATCCACCTAAAGAATCGTCCGCTCCGGCACGAGATGACACGCCAGCAGTGGAGCAGGAGGATCAACCCCCTGTCAGTGGTGAACCTGTCATACCCTTGGCGACTCCTAGATCACAAAGGCAACCATCACGCTTACCTATGGGGGTTAGGCCCACCTGTAGTGCTGAGATAGAAGACGCACCACGTAGTCAGGGGCAAACACCAGAGCTACGTAGGTCCCAGCGCAGCACTCGGGGACAACCCCCTCTAAGGTATAGGGAGTCAACTGTATAAGGGAAAGAGTACTTATTAGGATGTAAATAGTTATGCAAAATGTCTGCCATGTTGTGTACAAAATGTTTTCTTTTTCTTTGATTGTGAAAATGGACAATTGGGCCACTGGACTATGGGTGGCCAACACCTAAATTGTTCATAGTTAGCACCAGTGTGCTCAACACCCCTGAAGAAAAACCCGTCCGGCGTGCATAGAGTGGGGTCATCAATGCTCTGACGCACGCCCAGAGCCTACGTTGGGGGTTTGAACGCGGCGGGTCCCCCATGGAGCAGTGTAATGGACACCCGGCAGGGAGCCACACTGGACTCTTATAGTAATGTTTAAGGTTGTAACGTTAAAGTAATTGCGCCTCCCATAATGGGATGAAATGTTCTAACATGTCATGTTTGTCTCTACAGTCCGGGAGTACTGAATTTAACTAAGGGGGAGTGTGGCGCCCCAGGACCTGGTCGCCACAACAGCATTGCCCTCCCAAAAGGGTTAATGCTGAGCCTGGAGGTAATTGGGAGATCTATTGGCCAGTAAGTTAACACTCAACACAGTTCTCCCTCCGGCCAGCAGGGGGAGCTCTGAACCTGGAACTTCAGGGAGCATTCCTTAAGTCTGGCTGGAAGGAGGAAGTGTTAGTTAGTTTGGAGACAGGAGTGAAAGAGTGCAGACGCAGAGTAGTGCTGCCTTGTAAACTGGGGCCTAGAGCTGGGATAGCTTGGCCCAGTGAAGCAAGGGGAGCAGAGAGGCACAGCAGAGACTCGGACATCGGAGTCTGTAGTTGCCAGGGCATAAAATCCATCCCTGGTAGCTGAATCCGGAGGGCAGGAGAGCTGTAAGCCCCCTGCCCCAGAAGCAATCTGAAGGTACAACTGCATCCCAAGGGCCTGGTGTGGGCTCCAGCAGAGAAGCACCAGAGAGGGCCTGCGCAGTCTACCACACAGAAGAGGGGACGAACAACAAGTCCCAGCAGCAAGAGGGCAATTGCTAACCCAAAGTGCAGTGTCCTAAAACAGCAGAGAAAGATTAAGGAGTAGGCCTCATACTCAACTGGCCAAAGATCACCCCAGGCACTTCCAGGCCGGCCGGATCATCTATACCATCTGTGACGGTCTCCCTGGACTAAGTTTCTGCCGAGTAAAAGAGGAGAAGGTAAAGAGACTACTGTTTGTGCCTGTTTCTTTCATTGCTTGTCGGCCCTGCACCGTGTTAGTCACGCAGCACCATAGACTTCCACAAGCACCAACTGTGCCCCGGGCATTGCTCCACCTGTGGGGAGCAGTACTAACATTGCTGCCATAACATCATCCCGGTGGCCTCACACAGCAGCGGCGGCTTAATAGCCGCATACCACAGGTGGCGTCACGAACACAAACATTAAAGTCATCAGCCACATATTCAACTGACACCCACCAGGGCCACGGAGCCGGGCCCAGCCACCACTGACTACCACCGGACTAGTCCGGCCCGGCACCGGGTGTCCCATAGCCCTGGGGTGGGCGAGTCATATCTCTCAGATTTATGGGCATATAATTTCCAATTTTATAAATTGCGAAATTTTCAAAATTTTCGCCAAATTTCCGAAATTTTCACAAATAAACGCAAAACATATCGGCCTAAATTTACCACTGACATGAAGTACAATATGTCACGAAAAAACAATGTCAGAATCGCCAGGATCCGTTGAAGTGTTCCAGAGTTATAACCTGTCAAAGTGACACTGGTCAAAATTGCAAAAAATGGCCGGGTCTTTAAGGTGAAAACAGGCTGGGGGCTGAAGGGGTTAAATATTTGCCCTGTTTTCCACCTATATATTTTTCTCCTGATACTTTCTGCTTTATACCTTATAAAACTAGCAACAAAAAGAGAAATAAATATCATCACTTACAGCAAAGATGAGGTGCAGTTGTACATTGCCCAGGCCAAAAACTAGTACTCTAGCAGGAAACAGCTATTGGTGGCATCACAGGTGCAGAAGGAGCAAATCACACACACTATCAAAAAATGGAGGGGGCGATTGCTGGATGATAAAACTGCACACTGATGGCTTGCATAAAGCGCTGTTCACACTAGCAGACGCACAGTCACAAACCCGCAGCCTATTAGGTGATGCCCATACTATTAGATCTATTGGCCTGGGCAATGTACAACTGCAGCCCTTATCTTTGCTGTAAGTAATGACATTTATTTATCTTTTTGTTGCCATTTTTATATTTAGTGTAGGGACTTAAAAGCATGAGGTTCCCGTGACGAGGGTTGAAAGCTTCCGTTTTATGGCCATAATACCAACTAAAACCTCATTTTTTTTGTACAGGATGCAGCCAGGCCCCTTTCTGTTACGCTTTGCATATTAGAGTTCCTGTCCCTGTATGGTGCACAGATGGAGTATGGCTTGTCAGCCCACCTGATCTAATAGAATGGGTGTCACCTAATAGGCTGCGGGCTTGTGACTGTGCATCTGCATGTGTGAACAGCGCTCTATGCAAGCCATCAGTCTGGTGCAGTTTTATCATCCAGCAATCGCCCCCTCCATTTTTTGGAAATGTGTGTGTGATTTGCTCCTCCTGCACCTGTGATGCCTCCACTTAGTGGGGGTTTAGCTGTATCCTGCTAGAGTACTAGTTTTTGGCCTGCGCAATGTACAACTGCAGCCCATCTTTGCTGCTTTATACCTTGAATTGTACCAGGCTCTCACTTATCAGAGACTTTGTTGCTTAGAAGACACAATTATTTATAAAGTATAATAATAAAACAAAGTCTACGGGTATTCTGATACATTCTATTGCCATCTCAGTAGATTTTCCAGCACTGAAGCTTTATATAATGGGGTCATTGTTCAAAACAGCGCAGATTTAATGTTTTATCTGTGACTTTAAAGTTAATAAAAACAACTAAAAGTCCCTTGACTTGAACAACTTCCTTTTCTTCAAATCGGCTTTCTTCGAAGATAATTGAAGACAGACTTGAAGTGAAAGAACATTTGTTGAAGATACAAGATCTGACTTGCTCATTGTAAAAGTGTTGAGACTGATAGATGAAAATGTGTCTGAAATGACCTAGAAATGGTTTGAGAATCACAGTAGAAGAGGTAGAGATGTAACCAAGGACAAATTTGTGATGGAATATGGAAAAATTAAACCCGTGTCCTTTTAAATGGCTCTGACTTGACTTATTGTGTTCGCCTCCTTCCAAGTATTTACAAATGACCTTAAGAACAATCCTTTCACATTGAAGCTTTCCTAACTTGGTCCAGAGTCTCACTGAACCCTACTGTCATGGGGTAGAGTGACAGAGTGAGGACACCAAGGCTGGCTTTCAGACTGGAGACCCTGCGCCACCTAGCTCAGTGGTATGCTTGATGGTAGCGAGGTCTGAGTCGCCAGCGTGACCCTAACTCCTGTATAAGCCCTGGTATTACTCTCCTCCCCCTCTTCTTCCCAAGGGGTGAGCCGGGACCGTAGTCACAAACCCCGCAACAAAACACGAACAAGGGAGAAATCAAAACGTGTACACACGGCAAGCAAACACGAAGGAGCAGACAATATGTGCACAGGGGAATATAACATAAAAGAGAGGAAGTAAGCTGACAACTGGGAAATTTCCACAATAAGCACATCACAGATCACCAAGATAGGATCATCACAATAAGACTTTAATCGCTGCACAAGCTGGAACTATTATTGTGCAGATTAAAAGAAACTAGTAACTTAAATAGGAAGGAGACAGCTGCAAGTGGCAATTAGCAACCTGAGCTCCTAGTTCCTGCTCACCAGTCTGCAGGAATTAACTCTTGCAGGGCTGAAGACCAGTGAACCTGAATCAGCCAACGTTCGGCTCTGGCTGAAGTACTCTAAAGCATCAGGTTTGTCAGACTCTGTAGTGTGAATGTGGCGCCCCTCACCTGGTAAGGCACCACTGAGTAATGCACCCATGCTGGGTCAGTACAACACAGGTAATCCAGAAGGTTGACTGGGGTGTGGACACACAGGCGCATAGTAACCAGGTCTCCCACATTGACCTTTGAAGGGACCCCTGGGGAATCCAGGAGGGGGCGTGGCCTCCATCTCCACTCAAGGGGTGTGGTAGAGAGTCTGGTTGCTAAGTTGCGGAGGCAGGCACAGAGGGGAGGGAGTAGTGAGCCAGTTAGTTAGTGAAGCTTAGGGAGAGAGAGCAGTCGCATAGAGAGAACCTGCAGGCTGTCACTAGTCGGACACCGAAGGTGCAGTGGTTGCTGGCGGAGGAGAACGGTCACCTTGCAGTGCCACCCGAAAACCACCTGAGGACGGAGTGTAGAGAAGTGGCTGAGTACGGGGACTGCCAGGAAAACCAGGCCCGCACGTGGTTACAGGTCCCCAGAGCAGGGGCCCATTCAGTTGGCCTGCTCAACCTGCTGTGAGGGTCATGCCCTTCACCAAACAAACACAGAGTCCGGAGCCACGCAGCAACGAGAGGGCCTATAGTTATAAGAGGCAAGCAGCTGGTCCAGGCTGCAAGCAAACGGGCCGAAAAGGGGAGAACAGGCGGAAGCAACATCCCTGGGTGACCCCTTAGGACATCAAGTGTGGGTCACCACAAAAACAAGAGGGCTAGGAAGACGAATCAGCATCCACCCCCTAGTCAGCCTGAAGGAGCCTGGTTCCCCTCTTGGAGCATCACAGCTTCGCCCGGGTTAACTCACCCCTGCCACCTGAAGTGAGTAAAAACCCTGAAAGACATCACTGCTCTGTGTGTGAGTTCTTCTGCGACCTGTGGTACTACACACCCACACTGGGCCCTGGGGCCAGCCTCACTCTCGGGAGGCTACAACATCTGACTGCAACTATCATCAGCCCCAGTCGTCCCCTGAACTCAGTGGCGGTCGCCCTGACCGCAACTACCGAGAGTGGCATCACGAATCCCCCATTGAAGTCAACCTACCTGTGACCAGAAGATTTCCAAACCCGTGGAGTCCCTGCGACGACCTGCACCTGAAGGTAATGCGCGGGGCTACACATGAACAGAGTTCAATGCTGCTGTGCCACTAAGTGCGTGCAGAGTCGAACATCTCATCACACCTACTTGGGAAACATGGCAGAAGGACTTACAAGATATTCTGTACACAAAAAGTACATCAATGGGAGATTATTTGATTGCTGATGCCCTTTCTTACAGTCATTTCTTACAGTTCTCTTTATCAAATTTCTGTCTAGTGCCATCTTTACTGATTAACAGACACATCAGGGCAATTTTTAGGCGTAAATGCCTTGACGATCATAGGTCCTCAGGATGGCAAGTGTATCTTGCTGAAACGCGTTGTGCTAATACAAGACTTATTTTGTTACTATTAATAAAGCTAATCATCCTACAAGATCAAAGACTAAAGATCTATTACTAGCGCTCCAAAAGACTGGAATCTTTTTCTTCCATATGCCTACTCCCGTAAGGGAATCCGGATAGAGCTGCTGCGAGTAATAGGATCCATCAGATCATTTGAATTACAGCGGGAGGACGCAGGTCCGCACGGAGCTCCAAGATTCAGGGAGTCGGTGAATCTGGAACTGACATCAGTAACAAGCCTGGATCCACCCAGCAGCACAACGGATAACGCCAGCTGAGACAGTCCCTCATCCCCCAGAGGAATTTCACATCTGACACCGGGGTTGTGCGAGGGCGCACAACATAACCAGGTGAGCAATTTCATAATATTAATATACAGAAATCACTCCACGGGTGCTTCTCATATGCGCTATATATATATATATATATTTTTTTTTTTTTTTTTTCTACAGCGTTGCTGTTATCGCATGACATAGTCCCTCCTGATTGGCTGTGCCATAGTATCATAACCTGTATAAAAGCAGAGGCAGGGAATGCAGCAGCTATTTTGTGGTGAATTTGGCTAGTGAGGAGACGTCACAGCTCACAGATTAGCAATAAATATTGAAAGAGAAAGTCATAAAGAGAAATTCAATGAAACTGGCAAATTTGATCTTCAAAAGATTCCCTCATCTATATTTACCGTGGGCAGGTTTCTATAGATGAGGCCTATCATAGTAATGGTATATTGGTTCGTTTGTTGTTCTGGATCTATAGAACCCTGACTGATCACAATGTCATGGTGTATTCTAGCAATATGCCATAACATACACTACATTCACTGATAATAATAAACTTTTTTAAATTCTCCAAAATTTTATGTACTAATTCACTCCATAAGTGAAATCACCCAAAGTAGTATGGATTTATTATATGCAATTTCTTAATATCATATATAACCTACTTTCACATATTTAGTAACTCTACACAGATAAATATTTGCAGCATTTATACTGTAAGATGAACTTCCTTTTTGTACCACAAGATAGAGCTCCATGCATTGTAAAAGGTCCAATGTTCTGTTTTAAAATAATAATATTAATAATAACAAGGATTTTTGGACTGTTTTTGTAAAGCTGTAACAATCTTAGAAATTTTGAGATAATTGGTATTTATGACATTCTGGTGTAAGGCTATGTTCACACGAGGCATCTTTTTTGTCAGTGCATCTTGAGCGCATTTTACAATATACCAAAAACGTACCGCGGCAAAAACGCATAAAAAACGCAATGTGTTTTACCGCGGTTTTTTTTTACTGCGTTTTGCCCATTGCGTTTTGTAAGTCAAATCTATTGACTGGAGGGCTCAAAAACACGGTAAAAACGCAAAAAGAATTGACATGCTGCATCTTAGATGCATCTTGAAAAAGCAGCCAAGATGCAGCCAACAAAAGATGCCAGTGTGGACAGCAAAAATGGAATCTCAGACTTTGCTGGGGGGAGGAAATGCATGCATTTAGAGGCATCTTTGTGACCTCAATAACGGACCAAAAACGCAGCAAAAGATGCACTGTGTGAACATAGCCTAAGCCATCTCCAAGTCAAGACAGGATATTATTAGTTTGTCCTCAGAGCAAAGGAGGGGGGAGGTCTTTTGCTTAAAGGGGTGTTCCCAAAAAACAAATAGATCTTGTAATAATAATAATTTCCACAAATGGATGTGTTTAAAAAAATGTTCCTGCTTTAGACAGTGACCTGGTCTGATCATACCACATATTCTGGGATGGGGAGGATGCAAAAGAGACATTACATCATGGGATCACACTTGATTCTTACTGTGAGGTAAAACATTTCCCTGCCTGTTTTTAAAAAAATGTTTTACCTCACATAAGAAATAATTTGTGATCCTGTGCTGTAATATCTGGATACATTTTTACTTCCTACCCTGCCCAGGCAATGTGGTATGATCAGACCATGTCCCTGTACAGTCAGACACAGCCATTACACAGTACATAGCAGGGGCACAAATATAAGATTATCTCAGCACAGTAACATCTTTTTTAAACATATCCAATTGTGGGAATGATTATTATTCCAATATCTATTGAACTTTGTCCCTGGAAAAACCCTTTAAGTCACACGTCTTACAGCCACACTCATGATTATGAGGAGCAAAAGAGGAACATGATTGTTCTCCTGTTACACATACCGAAGAAACCATGAGAGAGAGAGAATTTTTAAAGTTCGGGTCCGCTCAACACTATCCATGATATATTTTTCTCTTTTAATTGTAATATGAAACGAAATAGGAGAAAAAGGGAAATTAAAAGAGGAAAAGAGGAATCTGGGATTTTGTTAATAGCTGTTAGATCTCTAAATGGATCTGCTCCAGTAATGTCTACTTAAGTTGTCTGATACCACCCTGTTCACTCTGCGAGTGAAGCTAGTAATAGAAAAGACATTCTAGTCAGTATTTCTGGACAGTAGAGATGCTGTCCAGCCAATAAATAGTTGTGGTGTGTTGGTCCCCAGCAGCCGCAGTCCAGCAGGTGTAATCATCTTCCTGCTGTGGCCATTGGAACAGTACCACACTTTACTTCACCTCCCAGTATTCTTCTGAAGTTGCCAGAGATTGTTCATTTACACTCCCTGAGCTCTTTGGCTCTGTGTGCATTCTGAATCCTGATATAGACCCAATTTGTACCCTGATTTGATCTGTAACTGTTATTCCCCTTTAGTGGTGATAGATATCTTCTCCGGATAGCCAGAAGCCTTCCCTGTCAAGAACCAATCGGCAAAGACTGCTGTGAAGAAACTTCTCACTGAGATAGTGTGCAGATATGGGCTCCCGGAGACCATAGAAAGTGACCAGGGACCTGCCTTTTCTGACCCTAGGCCTAGTTGATCACATCTCGCAGTGGTGGCTAATCCCTGACCGCACACCACGGGTGGCGCTGCAAAGCCAACCCCCATCCCCATCGCACCTCTCTGCCTGTAGCCAACGGGGTCACGAAGCCGGATCCGCTCAGTCACAGTAACCCCACAAAACCACTGGCCTGGTAACGAGTAGCCCTGCAGGCCCCATGGGGTGCTACAGAATCATTACCTGGTATTTGATCCAGGCTGTTAGACTTTAGCTTTGAATATCTGAGTCTGTTCTTGTTCTGTAATTATAGCTACTAACCGAGCTACCTAGACCCTTCTTACCTTTGGCTAGATCATCCGGTCAGCAGCTACTCTGTGGATGCAATCCAGGGGACCCTGTAGAAGGTCAGCTGCCTTTATCAGGGTTAAAGTGTGACTGCTGAGGTTTTCTCTGCGACCTGCCATATGGAATGGCTAACACCAAGTCAGTCCAAAGTAGCCTTTTTGAGCTAACGGCCACTGAGTGACTTTAAAATAATTCATTTTAATAAAAAATGTAATGCATGAACATACAAGTGCATCTCAATAAATTAGAATATCATCAAAAATGTAATTTATTTCAGTAATTCAATACAAAAAGGGAAACGCATATATTATATAGATTCAATACACACAGAGGGATCTGTTTCAAGTGTTTATTTCTGTTAATGTTCATGATTATGACTTACAGCCAATGAGAACCCAAAAGTCATTATCTCAGAAAATTAGAATAATTACCACAAAACACCTGCAAAGGCTTAATAAGCATTTAAAATGGTCCCTTAGTCTGGTTCAGTAGTCTATACAATCATGGGGAAGACTGCTGACTTGAGAGATATCCAGAAAGCAGTCATTGACACACTACCAAAGGAGGGTAAGCCACAAATGGTCATTGCTAAAGAAACTGGCTGTTCACAGACTGCTGTATCCAAGCATATTAATGGAAAGTTGAGTGGAGGGAAAAAGTATTTTAGAAAAAAGGTGCACAAGCAACCGGGATAACCGCAGCCTTGATAGGATTGTTAAGAAAAGGCCATTAAAAAATTTGGGGGAGATTCACAAGCAGTGAACTGCTGCTGAAGTCAGTGCTTCAAGAGCCACCACACACAGATGTATCCAGGACATGGGCAACAAGTGTCAAATTCCTTGTGTGAAGCCACTCATGACCAATAGACAACGCCAGAAGCGTCTTACCTGGGTCAAGGAGAAAAAGAACTGGACTGTTCCTCAGAGGTCAAAGGTGTTGTTTTCTGATTAAAGTAAATTTTGCATTTCATTTGGAAACCAATATTCCAGAGTCTGGAGGAAGAGTGGAGAGGCCACAATCCAAGCTGCTGAGGTCTAGTGTGAAGTTTCCACAATCAGTGATGGTTTGGGGAGCCATGTCATCTGCTGGTGTAGAAACACTGTGTTTTATCAAGACCAAAGTCAGTAAAGCTTCATGCTTCCTTCTGCCGATAAGCTTTTTGGAGATAGAAATTTCATTTTCCAGCTGGACTTGGCCACTTGTCCACACTGTCAAAAGTGCCAACACCTGGTTTAATAACCACAGTATTACTGTGCTTGATTGGCCAGCAAACTCACCTGACCTAAACCCCATAGAGAATCTATGGGGTATTGTCAAGAGGAAGATAAAATACCAGACCCAACAATGCAGACGAGTTGAAGACTGCTATCAAAGCAACCTGGGCTTCCATAACACCTCAGTAGTGCCACAGGCTGATCGCCTCCATGCCACACTGTATTGATGCAGTAATTAATGCAAAAGGAGCCCGACCAAGTATTGAGGCATTTACTGTACAGACTTTTCAGTAGGCGCCGACATTTCTGAGCTTAACATGATTTTTTCAGTTGGTCTTATATAATATTGTAATTTTCTGAGATAATGACTTTTGGGTTTTCATTTGCTGTAAGCCATAATCATCAACATTAACAGAAATAAACACATGAAATAGAAAACTCCTGTGTGTAATGACTGTATATAATATATAGGAATAGATCACTCTGTGTGTAATGACTCTATATAATATATAGCAATAGATCCCTCTGTGTGCAATGACTCTATAATATATAGGAATAGATTCCTCTGTGTGTAATGACTATATAATATATAGGAATAGATCCCTCTGTGTATAATGACGCTATATAATATATAGGATAGATCCCTCTTTGTGTAATGACTCTATATAATATATAGGAATAGATCCCTCTGTGTATAATGACTACATATAATATATAGGATAGATCCCTCTTTGTGTAATGACTATATAATATATAGGAATAGATCCCTCTGTGTATAATGACGCTATATAATATATAGGATAGATCCCTCTTTGTGTAATGACTCTATATAATATATAGGAATAGATCCCTCTGTGTGTAATGACTCTATATAATATATAGAAATAGATCCCTCTGTGTGTAATGACTCCATATAATATATAGGAATAGATCCCTCTGTGTGTAATGACTCTATATAATATATAGGAATAGATCCCTCTGTGTGTAATGGCTCTATATAATATATAGGAATAGATCCCTCTGTGTGTAATGACTATAATATATAGGAATAGATCCCTCTGTGTGTAATGACTCTATATAATATATAGGAATAGATCCCTCTGTGTGTAATGACTCTATAGAATATATAGGAATAGATCCCTCTGTGTGTAATGACTCTATATAATATATAGGAATAGATCCCTCTGTGTGTAATGACTCTATATAATATATAGGAATAGATCCCTCTGTGTGTAATGACTCTATATAATATATAGGAATAGATCCCTCTGTGTGTAATGACTCTATATAATATATAGGAATAGATCCCTCTGTGTGTAATGACTCTATATAATATATAGGAATAGATCCCTCTGTGTGTAATGACTCTATATAATATATAGGAATAGATCCCTCTGTGTGTAATGACTCTATATAATATATAGAAATAGATCCCTCTGTGTGTAATGACTCTATATAATATATAGGAATAGATCCCTCTGTGTGTAATGACTCTATATAATATATGCATTTCCTTTTTTGTATTGTATTACTGAAATAAATTAACTTTTTGATGATATTCTAATTTATTAAGATGCACCTGTATCTGAAAATATTGGGCTTTTAATGACAAAAAGGAGAAGCTAAATAAGTTTTGTAGCTGAGGAAGAAGAGAATGACAAATAAAGAAGTCTGACTTCAGAATGATATTACATAAGGTTTGATTGTGGTATGTAACTGCGGTATCACTAGGTCTACACAGGAGCAAAACAGAAGGAGATATTTAATCTGCAAGGCTACACAAGTTTTTTGCATGCATTAGAGCAATAAAAAACTTGGTGTAAAGTTGGAAATGTCTATTAATAAGTAGCTGGGAAATTCCAGTTATCTGTTTCCTTGTAATCATATTAAAGGCAAAGCCTATGCTGATAAGCATTATATCTATTACATATCACTGATCCATATTGTGAGGTAAATCCGGAGATATGACGATAAATCATGATATTCAAGTTATGTCAGGAAGCCCTCTCCTGGTGTCACCCCCCCTTTCCTTCACACAACTCCTTCAATCAGAAAATTTACCACAGGGATAAACGGTTTGTTTAGCAGATAGGTGTCAAAGGAACTGGTCTGTGTTCCACTTACACCTCCATGGCCATCTCCTGTGATATGGAGATTAGATGACCTGGGAATAGTGGAGACAGGATGACTCCCTGCCGTGACCCTGTAGCAGGGGCTGCTATCTAATTAGCAAGGCTATGGAAGTATCCAGACAGAACGACTCCAGTAAAAAATGGTTCATATCTCGCAAGCCATATTTCCGATAAATATGGCAACCATAAAAATGGTGTCTCCGCATGCGGACGATGCTGGCACACCCTTTTTATGGGAGCAGGACCTGGGGAAATACCCCAGGCGTGATATCAGCCAATGGGGAACTAGTAGACAAGTCATGAGTCCTCTCGTTCTGTAGCTAAATTCATAACTGTCACAATGAGAGCGTTGGCGTCCGCCTACGACGCTCCCAGGCCAAGTTATGGCCATATCCCCTGTTGTGGATATTGTCCATAACTCCAGCCAGGGGTGGAGCAGTGCTCCCTCTGAGGTCACTAAGGTAGGAGGGGACCTGGATTTGCCCAGGTTGATAACCCTACTTCGGCCATTTTCCAGTGTTCTTCTGCTCGGGGGCCTGGTTGAGAAAGACCTGTGAGGGAGTTCCTGGAAACCTGGTCTACAGCGCCCCCCTGTGGCCAGACGCACAAGGTAACTGCTGGAACTGTGTATGCCTGTTTGTAACCCATGCTTTGATTGTAACTGTACTCTGACCTATGTATATTCTGTAGATCTCCTATTGTATATATTGTAGTTTCTAGTGTGCTTTAGGCTGATTAAATTATATAATTAATCTTGGGCTGTTCTGTTATCTCGATCTTGAATCCCACGTCCGTGTGTTCGGCTAATAGTTACCGTGAAGCGGTTGGTGGCAGCGAGTTGTGCCAAGGATTATTGTGGGGAGGCCAGTGAGATTCGGGGAGGTTTTATATATTCCGCCCGCGGAGGTCGGGGGAATATATACCCTACTCTCACCGGGGACCCTTCAATAATCGGCATAAGTAGTATAGCGGCCTCCTTGCTTATTGTCGGGCAATTCCATAATTGGCCTGACTATAAGAGGGGCGCTAGAGAGCGCGTCACGTGCTCTGTCTGTCGGTCGGGAGGTATAAAGGAGGGGTGACCCCCACTTGTTACCCAACAATTGTGACGTACTGGTAGCCAGCGCGGGGGATTTCTGAGTGACCCCCCCGGTGGTTCGTGACATGTTGTAACGGACAGTCCTTGGATCCACTGGTCAAAGGTGCGCTGGAGCCCACCCTCCAAATCGCTGGTCTGACTATAAAGCCAGGGAAGTGTCAGATCGGCATGACGGAGGTACAGTACCTTGGACACAGAGTGGGTGGCGGGACCCTGAAACCAGAGCCAGGGAAGGTTGATGCCATCACCTCCTGGCCTACCCCCAAGTCAAAGAAGCAGGTGATGTCCTTCTTGGGTACGGCAGGGTACTATAGGAAGTTTGTTCCTAACTATAGTGCTCTTGCTAAGCCGTTGACGGACCTCACCAAAAAGAAGCTACCGCAAGTAGTCACCTGGACAGATGACTGTGAACGGTCCTTCAGGGCACTAAAAGCTGCCCTCGCCAGTTCCCCAATCCTACAAGCCCCGGACTTCACCCGACGGTTCATAGTTCAGACAGATGCCAGTGCGTTTGGCCTTGGTGCAGTACTCAGCCAGGTAAATGGGAAGGGAGAAGAGCATCCGGTGATGTTTCTCAGCCGCAAGCTCTTATCCCGGGAAGTGGCCTACGCCACTGTGGAGAAGGAGTGCCTCTCTATAGTGTGGGCCCTGCGGAAACTGCAGCCCTACCTATATGGACGCAACTTCACCATAGTGACAGACCACAACCCTCTCAGCTGGCTACATCGGGTGGCCGGAGACAATGGTAAGCTACTGCGGTGGAGCTTGGCACTATAGCAGTATGACTTTACCATTCAACACAGGAAGGGTGTGGAGCATGGCAATGCTGATGGGCTGTCCCGGCAGGGGGATGCCAGCGAGGTAGGCTTAGGAGACGATTGGCAAATCAATCTCCCATGCTACCTCAAAAAGGGGGAGGTGTCATGTAGAACTGTTGAAGGGTCTTCATCCCCCTCTTCTTCACCAGCCACAGGTCGTCATGGCGATTATCTGATTGGCCTGGAAGCTTAAGGTATTTATGACTTTGGGTGATGGTAGAACTAAAGCCAAAAGCTGCAGAGAAAGACAATTCCTTGTAATATTGGCGGGAAAACTCCCAAAGCAGGTTTTGAAGTGCGACTTTAATGCTAGAAAGATGAAAAACACATTGCCAGAATCCCTGCGTCGTGCGGAACCCAGCGCACCGTCTCACCTGACGAGGAGATCGACGGAATCACGACAAATTAGTATTGGCCAGTAAAATTGTGCTAGAGGCGTTGTGTTTGGTATCAATGTAACTGTAAAATCGAGATATTAAATATGACGCTAATATCTTTCACCTGTGTGACCCAGGAGCAAAGATATGAAAAACCCTAGAATTATGGAACTTTGTGACCATCTCAAGCCCAGCCCACAAGTGACTGTAAAATGATGTCACAGGCAAGGGGGGCTAGCAAGAGCATAAGAGACAGTTCCTGTCTTGGGGGCTCAGTCAGCACGTGGAGGGCATCATGAAGGGTGATGCTGGCCGATTCTAACATCTCTTGGAGACCCTCCCTCCATAAGCATACGTCACTTCTATGGCAGAAGCTTAGTAAGTTTCACGTTTATACCTTTTATTTTAATGTAACTGTTATGCCGTAATGTGTATTGTTCCCTTTTGTAAATTCTTGTATATTCTTTAAACACTGCCTATTTTCGGATTAAATATATAAAAATTTAAGAGTTTCTTTCCTTATGCTTTATATACGAATCCAAAACCCCGAAGGGCCTTATGCTATCTGAAACGGGTTCCCAGCTACCTGTAGAAAGTCTGGGTGGTGGCAGCGTAATTGTTATTGCATAGAATTATTGGAGTGCTATCATTAAGGGTACCGAGGTATATAAATATTCCATTAGCAGGAATCAGAGATATACATTTACCCTTGCTGTGAGACCTCCAATATTTGGCATTATCAGCTCAGCAGCCTCATCTTATGCATTGTCCTGCAGTACCAAAAGTGGCCTGCAGACAAGGGGGGCGCTAGAGAGTAGTCGTGTGTGACAAATCAGTGAACAGCTGCGGATTTCTGAGTGACTCCCCCGCCTGTTCGTGACAAATTCTGCGCCCGTCCGCGACCTCAAAAGGGGGGAGGTGTGAGGTAAATCCGGAGATATGACGATAAATCATGATATTCAAGTTATGTCAGGAAGCCCTCTCCTGGTGTCACCCCCCCTTTCCTTCACACAACTCCTTCAATCAGAAAATTTACCACAGGGATAAACGGTTTGTTTAGCAGATAGGTGTCAAAGGAACTGGTCTGTGTTCCACTTACACCTCCATGGCCATCTCCTGTGATATGGAGATTAGATGACCTGGGAATAGTGGAGACAGGATGACTCCCTGCCGTGACCCTGTAGCAGGGGCTGCTATCTAATTAGCAAGGCTATGGAAGTATCCAGACAGAACGACTCCAGTAAAAAATGGTTCATATCTCGCAAGCCATATTTCCGATAAATATGGCAACCATAAAAATGGTGTCTCCGCATGCGGACGATGCTGGCACACCCTTTTTATGGGAGCAGGACCTGGGGAAATACCCCAGGCGTGATATCAGCCAATGGGGAACTAGTAGACAAGTCATGAGTCCTCTCGTTCTGTAGCTAAATTCATAACTGTCACAATGAGAGCGTTGGCGTCCGCCTACGACGCTCCCAGGCCAAGTTATGGCCATATCCCCTGTTGTGGATATTGTCCATAACTCCAGCCAGGGGTGGAGCAGTGCTCCCTCTGAGGTCACTAAGGTAGGAGGGGACCTGGATTTGCCCAGGTTGATAACCCTACTTCGGCCATTTTCCAGTGTTCTTCTGCTCGGGGGCCTGGTTGGGAAAGACCTGTGAGGGAGTTCCTGGAAACCTGGTCTACAGCGCCCCCCTGTGGCCAGACGCACAAGGTAACTGCTGGAACTGTGTATTCCTGTTTGTAACCCATGCTTTGATTGTAACTGTACTCTGACCTATGTATATTCTGTAGATCTCCTATTGTATATATTGTAGTTTCTAGTGTGCTTTAGGCTGATTAAATTATATAATTAATCTTGGGCTGTTCTGTTATCTCGATCTTGAATCCCACGTCCGTGTGTTCGGCTAATAGTTACCGTGAAGCGGTTGGTGGCAGCGAGTTGTGCCAAGGATTATTGTGGGGAGGCCAGTGAGATTCGGGGAGGTTTTATATATTCCGCCCGCGGAGGTCGGGGGAATATATACCCTACTCTCACCGGGGACCCTTCAATAATCGGCATAAGTAGTATAGCGGCCTCCTTGCTTATTGTCGGGCAATTCCATAATTGGCCTGACTATAAGAGGGGCGCTAGAGAGCGCGTCACGTGCTCTGTCTGTCGGTCGGGAGGTATAAAGGAGGGGTGACCCCCACTTGTTACCCCCCGATTGTGACGTACTGGTAGCCAGCGCGGGGGATTTCTGAGTGACCCCCCCGGTGGTTCGTGACACATATCCTTTCTTTTTTCAGCTTCCAGTTCTGCTTAGGCAGTTGGAAAATATTGACTGAAATATCAGAAGAGAAAAAGTAATCCAAATAGGTAGTCTACGATAGAAGTGCTGGGATGGATATAGAGTGCTTCCATTATCTACATAGAAAGTATTTTCTTTTTAAATACAGTATATTACATAAAATATCTTGTCCTTAATCCAATTCAGATTTTTTTTTTAGATGTCATGTTAGATGCATTTTAATTGCTTATTAGTTGCAACAGTTTCTTTCTCATCTGTTTTTTCTTTTTCACTGAAACAGGTAGACTGTGTGAACTTTTTTATCCATTGACTCTTAGGGGGTGCTTTACACGCTACCACATCGCTAGCGATTGCTAGCAATGTCAAGCGCAATAGCACCCGCCCCCGTCGTGTGTGCAACATTTGGTGCTCCCTGCTGTAGCGAACATTATCGCTACGGCAGCGTCACATGAACATACCTTTTCAGCGACGTCGCTGTGACCGCCGAACAATCCCTCCCTCAAGGGGGAGGTGCATTGGTGTCATAGCGACGTCCCTGCGGCGTCACTAAGCGGCCACCCAATAGAAGCGGAGGGGCGGAGATGAGCGGGACGTAACATCCCACCCACCTCCTTCCTTGCGCATTGCCGGTGGAGGCAGGTTAGGACAAGTTCGTCGTTCCTGCAGTGTCACACATAGCGATGTGTGATGACGCAGAAACGACGAACAATATTGTACCTGTGGCAGCAGCGATATTAAGGAAAGGAGCGACGTGTCAACGATCACCGTTTTGAACGATTTTGTGATCGTTGATCGTCGCTCCTTGGTGTCGCTCGATGTCGCTACTGGCGCCGGATGTGCGTCACTAACGACGTGACCTCGATGATATATCGGTAGCGATGTCGCAGCGTGTAAAGCACCCTTTAGGCTGCATTCACACATTCGTGTGAAATGGCCTTTTTTTTTTATCGAACAGCTCGTGGAAACATTGACTTAAGTCTTAAAATGATCTACAGTGGAACCTCGCTTAACGAGTAACCCAGTTAGCGAGTATGTCGCTTAACGAGCAAAGCTTGGTGTAAATTTATAACTCAGTTTACGAGCAAGCTTTGCCAAATGAGCAAAATACTCACCGCACACACTTCCGGTTCCGTACTTTCACCGCGCTCTAACCCGCTCTTGCAGTCCGCACAAACACACACAAGCACGCACAAACACACACAAACATGCGCACACTCACATATTATGCTCACTTTACCTTCCGTTCCATCGCCGGCCTCACGGTTCTTGTAGTTCGCCGCTACAGGATGTGTATCGGGTAACCATCGCAACGATGGAGGAACTTCTGCTGTCAGCCGCTACTCAAAGGCAGCACGCTGACCAATCAGATGCAAGCGGCTCCTGCCTTTGACGTCAGCGTACTGGCAGCAGAAGTTCCTGCCTCGTCGCCATGGTTACCCAATACACAATGGTACAGGGCTAGGTTCGGACCAATGGATGGCGCCTAGAGGTGGAGCCAGTCCAGTCCACTAGTTGACCAGGTGGGAGGGGCAGACTGTGGACAGTAGTCAGTACAGAGTAGAGTGTCGAGGAGTGAAGGTGGACAGGAGGAGATGCTCTGACATGGGGTTGATGGTGACCTAGTTCCCAGGAGGGTAGTTGCCGGTGGAGTACGGTGGAGTACTCCCGGACCTAAGCACCGATGGGCTCCAGGACCCTAGGACAGGCAGAAGCTCCAAGCCGGCCTGTTAACACCTGCACAAAGAGGAGACCATGAAGGACCTTGCTGACCCTAAAAATCCGAGACTCAGAAGCAAAGAGAGAGTCAGGGACAGGACCAGAGACTCCAACCCCATAAGGTTCACGCTACTGTCAGGTGGACAGAAGTGGACAAACCACTGGACGGGGACCCCCAGTTGCTTTACACCTCGTGGACCCACTAACCAGAGACAGGTGCAGCGGAAGAAGGTACCAGATTACTTCACTGGCACTGGGACAAAGGGGACATGGAGGTGAAACCAGCCGGCCTCGGGTAACAAGTTACCACCAGCAAAAGTGAGTAAAGACGAGTTGCACTGAACCCTTGTGTGGACTACCTTCTTCCAGTACCCATCATTACACCTACCCTCTGGGGCACGGCCCTGCTTGTGGAGGGCCTACCATCCAGGCTGCCATTAACACCAGCCCCAGCAGTGGACATTGTGCAGCAGTGGCTCCATGCACATAGCCACAATGTGGCGCCCTGGACTAGCCAGGTCGTCACAAATAACACACAAACACCCCCCACCCCCATTAGACAGGGACACCAGCCAAACACAAAACCCTTGTTGCCTCCCTCCAGTGTCTGATGTCCACACCAGGTGGGGCAGAGCCAAGCGGTTGGTCCCACCCACCGAGGAGTTCACAGGCCTGGAGGCGGGAAAAGTGACAGTTAAGTGTCAGAGTTTGAAGTGAGAGGAGCAAGCACTTAGGTGTCTGGGTTTGTGGCCCAGGCACTGACAGCAAGGTTGGCAGACGGTGGTGGCCGTCTGCAGGAGTGGTGGAGCAATGCGGAACCGTAGGACCGGGGTCAGGTGTTGGCCCGCCGGTACCGACCGGGGAGCGAAGTGAAGCCATCACACACAGGCAGGGCCATCGGACCCCGACCAGGCTTGGAGCCGCCGACAATAGTCAAATCTGCATGTGACCGGAACCCCAGGGGTTTCCTAACAGCAAAAGTCCCGATTGAAGGCAACCGCCCACACCGTGAGGGTATACAGCTACCGCCTAAGGCTAGAGACCCAAGGCCCAGCGCCTGCGGGCAAACGGGCTCCTCTGGTACCCATACACTGGGGAGCGGACTACCGTTGGGGATCCATAGTAGTCAGAAGGAGAACATCAAGGTGCAGGGAAAGACAGCCGCCATCACCTGTCCGGGGAGAGACACAGCAGCCGGCTGGGGGACCCGTCCATCCAGCCGTTTGGTTTACCGAGGACTTTGTACATTTCTTACTGAGTGAGTACACCCGTGCCATCCGGCACCGCGCCACGCTGTCCCTGCAACCCTGCACCTCACCAACCCAGCCTCCCCATCACATCATTGGGCCCCGGGACCACCGACCCCTACCCACGGAGGGGGAAAACAACATCCCAGCTGCTCCCTACCATCGCTCCCGGGATCCCTGTCACCAGCAGCGGTGGTGCCCCTCTTCACCACGACCCGTGGGTGGCGTCACGGACTAAATCCCCCAAACCAACCACCCCTTTCACTCACGGGCGAGGAGCGCCGCTCGAGTCCCCGGATCCGGCCCACCGCTCGAGCCACCGAGCAGCCGCAGCAGCGCCGGACCCGAGCGTTAGCGAGAGCGCAGCGGCGGCGGCGTCCTCCCCGCCCGCGACAGCAACACAGCAAGTGGCGCGACATGTACATGGCCTTTCAGATCTGTCATTTAAAAAAAAAATAATTACAGGGCCATGGAACCTTTATTTGTGGACACTGATTTTCTATTATTTTCTGATGATGAAGATATATCTGCTCAGCTGTTTCAGCTGCAATATGACCAAAGGCTACATAAAACCTATTCAACAAAAAAACTGTGAAATGAAACGATGGTTCCAAGTTTAATCCCATGACCTCAGCTACATCTCCGCGAAGATGAAGGGGCAGAGTAATTGATTTAAATTACAGCTTGCCGTAGCAATCGTTTTATATTTAATTCTGCAAATGTATTTCTACTCTTCCACTCGCTTTTATGAGCAAAAGCTGTTTGATGACAGGATGACAAGATAATAGTTTCCAAATAAATAAAATTAATGTAAAATAAGTAGCAAATATGGATTTTAAATTGGCCTTTGCTATATTAACTCACTTGTAATCAGGTTAATGTACCACCGGGGACGGGTTGCACCTGAATATTACTGTCAATGAATATGACTAAAATGAGCTGAATCCATCAAGGTCTTAAAATGTTAACTTCTGGCAAGTTATAAGTTATTATGGGATTATTATGTCTGTCAAGTCATCAGCTCTAAAAGGCTACCTTGTACAAACTTGATGCCAGCTTCTCCATGAAGCAGATTTCAGAGGAGTCAGGGGACATACACTTAACATCTATACAGGAACATAGATTTACAATGGAGCTCCCTGAGTTGTGTCAATAGGGTGGCTGCTGGCTGGAAGAGCGAGTCTCAAGCAAGGACAGTCAGACCAGCTGGGTCAAAAAGAAGAAGAACCACGCCAATTTCTTCGAGAAGCAGATCACATAGGAACCAGGGGATTTATACTTAACATCTATACAGGAACATAAATTAAAGGCCACTTTACACACAGCTACATCACTAGCGATGTTGCTGCCGATCGCACCCGCCCCGTCGTTTGTGCGTCACGGGCAAATCGCTGCCCGTGGTGCACAATATCGTTAGTCCCCGTCACACGTACTTTCCTGCCTAGCGACGTCGCTGTGGCCGGCGAACTGCCTCTTTTATAAGGGGGTGGTTAAGGGGGCTTTACACGGTAGCGATATCGCTAGCAATTTCTAGCGATAGCAACCGTGTAAGTACCCGCTGCCGTAGCGAACATTATCGCTACGCAGCGTCACACATACTTACCTGGTCGGCGGCGTTGCTGTGACTGCCGAACAATCCCTCCTTCAAGGGGGAGGAACGTTCGGCATCACAGCGACGTCACCGAAACGTCACTAAGCGGGCGGCCAATCAAAGCAGAGAGGCGGAGATGAGCAGGACGTAACATCCCGCCCACCTCCTTCCTTCCTCATTGGGGCCGGCGGCAGGTAAGGAGACATTCCTCGCTCATGCGGTGTCACACATAGCGATGTGTGCTGCCGCATGTGCGATGAACCACAACGCTAAACAACCCTTACCGATTTTTGACTTTGGGACGACCTCTCCATGGTGAACGATTTTCACCATTTTTGAGGTCGCCTAAGGTCGCTGGTAAGTATTACACGCTGCAATATCGTTAATGACGCCGGATGTGCGTCACTAACAACTTGACCCCGGCGACCAAACATTAACGATATCGTAGCGTGTAAAGCCCCCTTTAGTGCGGCGTCACAGCGACGTCACACGGCAGGGCGGCCAATAGAAGCGGAGGGGCGGAGAGCAGCTGAAGGAAAGACATGCCCACCTTGTTGCCGGAGGATGCAGGTAAGGTGTTGTTTGTCAGTCTTGGGGTGTCACACGTAGTGATATGTGCTGCCTCAGGAACGACGAACAACCTGCATCCAGCACCATCAACGATATTTGGGATTTGAACGACGTGCCAACGATGAACGATTAGGTGAGTGTTTTTGATCGTTAGCGGTCGTTCGTACGTTTCACATGCAATGACATTGCTAACAAGGCCGGATGTGCATCACAAATTCCGTGACCCCAACGACATCTCGTTAGCGATGTCGTTGCGTGTAAAGTCCCCTTTACAATGGGGCCCTCTGAGTTATGTCAACAGGGTGGCTGCTGTCTGGAAGAGCAAGTCTGAAGCAAGGACAGTCAGACTAGCTGGGTCAATAAGAAGAAGAACAATGCCAGCTACTCCATGAAGCAGATCGCAGAGGAACCTGGTAATTTACTCTTAACTCAGGGAGCCCCATTGTAAATCTATGTTCCTGTATAGATGTTATGTCAACAGGGTGGCTGCTGGCTTGAAGAGTGAGTCTGAAGCAAGGATAGTCAGACTAGCTGGGTCAATAGGAAGAACAACAATGCCAGCTACTCCATGAAGCAGATTGCAGAGGAACCTGGGGATTTACACTGAACATCTATACAGGAATATAGATTTACAATGGGGCCCCTGAGTTGTGTCAACAGGGTGGCTGCTGGCTGGAAGAACGAGTCTCAAGCAAGGATGGTCAAACTTTCTGGGTCAAAACCAAGAAGAACAAATCAAGGATAAAATCAGGAAGCAACATCGTCCGTAATCAGAGAAATATCTGGGTACAGATACAAGAAGGGATAATGAAAGAATCGTAGTAAGGGTCATAAGCTAGGTCAGGTTCAGGTACAGAGCAACAGGACCAGCATCAGAGCAGAAAGATTAAACCAAGAAATAATTGTCAGCTCATAGCTAGGTGTTTAAACAGGGTGTGGTACTTGGCCATAGCAGGGAGCTGATTACGCCTGCTAAGCTACTGGAGCACACTCCCACCCATACTGTTTGATTGAGCTGCACCACAGGTCCTGGCCACATCAGTATCCCTGGTTGAATAGCGTCTGTACCACACAGCAATATTGATCACAATGTTTTCTTCATCAGCAGAGCCACCCGTAGGGGGAATATGGAGATATCTGTAAACAGAGCTTGATATTGCTGGACAAGGGCCGTGTATTTAACAGAAATTTAACATAAATGGTATTGTTGTCCCTTTTAAGCCAGCTTTACACCTTACAATTAGGTATGCGATCTCGTATGCGATGTGACACGCCCAGGTTGCATACGGGATCTTATGAGATTGCACGTAGGTCGGTCATTTGCTGTCACACGTGCGTTAGTAGTCTATGTTAAATTGATCAATTTTGTGTGCGATCCTTTAGATCATGTGTTCTGTGACGTATGCATTGGGCAGCTTTTTTTTTTTTTATTTATTGACTTGACAAGCGTGTGTAATGTCTAGGGATGCGTTTTTACTATGTCATCTGCCATTCAGCTCTGCTACATGGCCGCTAACAGCAGACACAGACAGCCATGTAGCAGAGCTGAATGGCAGATGACAGCAGACACAGACAGAGCCGCACTGTCAGAATGATCTCGGGTGAACTTCACCCGACTTCATTGTCATGCTGCGGCTCTGTCTGTGTCGTGTCCTGATTAGCGGTCACCAGTGAAGGACTCACCGGTGACCGCTAAACTCCTGAGTAACTGAATTGAGCAGCCCTCTCTCATATACTCACCGATCCCCGATCCCCGGCGCGGCGTTCACACTGCTCCGGCGGCTTTTACTGTTTTGAAAAAGCCGGCCGCTCATTAAACAATCTCGTATTCCCTGCTTTCCCCGCCCACCGGCGCCTATGATTGGTTACAGTGAGACACGCCCCCACGCTGAGTGACAGGTGTCTCACTGCACCCAATCACAGCAGCCGGTGGGCGGGTCTATACTGTGTAGTGAAATAAATAATTAAATAATTAATAAAAACGGCGTGCGGTCCCCCCCAATTTTAAAACCAGCCAGATAAAGCCATACGGCTGAAGGCTGGTATTCTCAGGATGGGGAGCTCCACGTTATGGGGAGCCCCCCAGCCTAACAATATCAGCCAACAGCCGCCCAGAATTGCCGCATACATTATATGTGGAAGTTCTGGGACTGTACCTGGCTCTTCCCGATTTGCCCTGGTGCGTTGGCAAAAATCAGGGTAATAAGGAGTTATTGGCAGCCCATAGCTGACAATAAGTCCTAGATTAATCATGTCAGGCGTCTATGAGACACCTTCCATGATTAATCTGTAAATTACAGTAAATAAACACACACACCCGAAAAATTCCTTTATTAGAAATAAAAAACACAAACATATACCCTGGTTAACCACTTTAATCAGCCCAAAAAAGCCCTCCATGTCCGGCGGAATCCAGGATGCTCCAGCGTCGCATCCAGCGCTGCTGCATGGAGGTGACCGGAGCTGCAGAAGACATCGCCGCTCCTGTCACCTCCACACAGCAACTGAAGACAGCCGCGCGATCAGCTGCTGTCACTGAGGTTACCCGCTGTCACTGGATCCAGCGGTGGCCGCGGGTAACCTCAGTGACAGCTCAGCTGATTGCATCTGCCAGCAGCCTGGCATCTTCATAACATTATGAACTTGCAGATTAACCCTATAAGTGCAGATCAACAGCATTATCCGTCTTGACAGTTTTATTGATGATGTTGCTGAATTCCTTCCCGATCCCAGTGGATCAACAATCACACAAGCATTCTGTATATTAACATTCTATTACATGGCTTTCATAGAAGACCATTAGTAATATATAGCAAAATAATTATAACCATAAATGTAGCTATCACCTATAGCTCAAGAGTAGCCCATTCCCTGCAAAGGCATATACAGATTTATACATATACAGAAACAAACTTTTCATAAATCTCTTCAACCAGAATAAGCTGAAAAGACAAAAGAAGCACAAATAGGATCTTACCGGGAGGGAGTGAGTTTGTGAGGGGACAAGAAGGGTCACTTGGGGTGGTTGTGAGAAGCCAAAACCACTGTATGAAGCATGGACAATGGCTGTCACAGCACCCCTGGAGAAGGTGATTCCAATGGAGGGAGAATGGGGTAAAACCGATGAAAAGTCGAACCAAGATGTGGAAAAGGTGATGCGTTGTTGATGCGTTTCTGAGAACCCTACTGGTTGCGATATTCACCCCTAGAAATCGCCACTGCCCCAACAATCGTTGTGGCACTGATCGCAATATTATTCATAAAATCAATTATAAAGACTTCACCCTCTGGGAATGCTTGTATTATAAATTATTCTTGGTGGTACTCCTTCCATCCTGCTTCATTACTTTCTTCAAATCTTCTGAAACAGCCCTCTTGCGGAGCAACTGTACATGGCCGTTGGGCCGAAACGTTCACCATTTTTTGTCGCCATCAAATAAAAAAAATAAATAAAAAAAAATTACTTTTTTTTTTCAAAGAAAACTTTTTGTCTTCATTTTAACAAGAGAGTGCAGTGTTCATTATATAATAGGTAGGGCATATGGACAATGATCTTCATTGTGGGGCATCCACTTTAAGACCCAACTCACAACAGTTTGTGTTAAAATTAACCTCTAAAACAACGTGTATGTAACCTCAGAGAGGTCAGAAGTAATGAATGAGGCACTATATGCTACTACTACTCCTTATCTACCGCTACTGTAATACTCACATACTCAGGCATAATCAAAAAAGTTATGTTGAAGAAATATATTAACTTTAAGGAAACCAAAGATATGTAATTCTATAGGAGACATACCATGAAGACTTTTCTTTGCCTTGACCTTTATGCATTATCTTTATATTCTTCCTCTGCTGATATTCATCAGAAGAAAGTTGTTGTAATATCTCAGTGTTGTCGAACTGGGTGCACTATGATCCTTTCCACAGTCACGAACAAAAAAAACTATTTACCTGATCTATTTGGTCAATTTGTAACTAGAAGGAGTCAAACTTAGTCTTCATACTTCCTCATTTCTGAACGTTAATGATTACATGCGGTTAAGTTATTCCTAATCATTAATGCTCCTTCCTTCAATTGTCTATTAATCCCTTCAATAGATTTCAGATTTTGTCATAAATGTATATCCATAGTGCTTAGCGAATATTGATATTTCAGCTATACTCATTTGTATTATTAGATAGATGTTGTCCAAAGTGTATGAGTTTTATTCCTTATGTGAAAGGATTCATCATGACAATTACAAGATATCGTTTAAAGGGAACCGATCACCAGGATTTTCGTATATAACCTAAATCCAGTGCTAAAGTTTATAAAATCAGCAGCTTCTTGAGTGACAGCAGCTGAGCAGCAGATAATATCTGGGGGGTATTCATAGTTATCCTCTCCTCCTGCTAGAATCAGCATAAGTATTATACAATCCATTTAATTTTTGACTTGCAGGACCTGCACTGAGGTCATACCCATGTGACCAGAAGGGGCGGGGTGTCAGCCAAAAGAAAAATGTTGCTTCCTGATATCAGCTTTGTTGGCTGAAGCCCCACCCCTTCTGGTCACATGGGTATTACATCAACACAGGTCCTACAAGTCAAAAATGTAATTGCTTGTATAATACTTATGCTAATTCTAACAGGGGCAGGAACAACTATGAATACCCCCCTAGATATTATCTGCTCCTCAGCTGCTGTCTGCTACTGTTATATTCAGGAGACCACAAAGATCTTGCAAAATTCCCATAAAAAATGGTAGAAAATAATATACAAGAGTAGTTGGAAACTTAGCTGGCTGCAATCCACTGACCACACAAACACAACTAGAAGTAGTGGTGGAGCATTCCTAAAAAACATACTGTAGATGCCTTGTCACCGCCGGAGAACTAACTAACCTCAAAGATGAAATAAGGAATCCTGACTTTCCTGAGAGCAGCCCCAAAGGAAAGTCAAAGCACCCAACATATGACGGTGATGTAAGAAAAAACACACAGATGGTAGATATAGAATTAAGCAAAGTGAGGCCCTGCTAGCTAGATACAAAAGTATAGGATAGATTGTTGGTTGCAGCCAGCAAAAACCCTGAGCACCAACACTTGACAATCAAAAATTCTCCAAAAGATCACATGATCTTCCTCCCACTATATCAGGAACTCTTGTGAAAATACATTTAAATAGAAAATGGAAATATAATAGAAAAGATCATAACTACAAAAACACATGAGATACAAAAATACAAAACTCCTGATCAAACAGTGAGTAAAAACTCCCTTTCTTGCTGGGAAAAAATTGTCCTCCAAAAATAGTGCAGGAAGAGCATTTATTCACTTGCAAGAAACAAAAAGGAAATATTCTCAAGCACAGATTTAGAAAAAGGCATGGATTAAGCAGAAACATCCTTCAGTGCAAATTCAGCCTTTAACCAAGCCCAGATTAAGAAAACAAAATACTTATCAGGCATAGTTGCAGACTCAGGATGACATGGAAACAAAACTGATGCAAAGGAACAAAAAACTGCTGTGGAAATCATTTCTGGAATATCCAAAAAGGAGCTGAAAAAAGGCAAAACATATCCTATAGGAAAAGGCAAAAGCCTAAAGGCTGGAGGGCAAATTCAGGTCATCTTAACATGGAGCAGAAACAATTTACACCGGCAAAGGTTAGACAGAGACTACTTTTCTATATCCACCCAGGCTGGACTCCATAGGCTTCCTGAAACAGCAATCATCTCCAACACCTGTTTGAGCAACAGATGCAGAATCAGACTCCCTACCAGCACTAGCCACCAGAGGGAGCCCAGAAACACTCCCGTGAACAGCACCATCTCTGATGATATTCACAACATGTCACTCAAGAAGCTGATGATTTTATAAACTTTACTTTATTGGATTTCAAAACCTATACATCCGAGCTGACCACTAAAGATATGTAGAGAATCAGCCTGATAGTGCCAGTATAGCACTGGCTTTAGGTTATATATGAAAATACTGATGATTGGTGCCCTTTAAAAGAGTTAGTTGTAAGTGGAGGTGTGGGTTATTTGTTTTTTTTTTTTTACAGTGGTTTGGTCTATTCTTGAATGAGTTGTCAAAAGGTGAATTAGTTTGATTTGCTGGAAATTTCAGTATTGATATTTTTCTACGAGCACAAGAAAAAATATTGTTTCTTTTTACATTCCATTAGCAAACTACAAATGAGGTTATGGGTACAACTGCCATATATCGTGCTATATATCGTGCCAAATATTGTGCCATCTGTGCCAGACAGAGACAAAAGAGGGCCCCAGTGAAAAAACAGTATATCAGACTTTTTTCATCCAATAACTCATCAAAATGCACATTTGCACCTGCTTTGGAGATATAAATGGGCCCGATACCTCCTGGGCCCCAGTGCGGCTGCACAGGTTGCACCAGTGATATGTTCACCCTTGGGTGCCATGGTAGGTGAGTGCTTTGACAATTTACAATTATATTAATTTTAGGTTAATCCTGCCAGGGGCATACATAGAAATCATGGGGCCCCATAGAAGAATTTCTAATTGCCCCTCCCCCCCAAAAACATAAATAAATAAAAATAATAATAATATTCGGCTGGCTCACGGAAAAGCATATTTCACAACTTTGCAGCCAGCCAAAGTAATTTTCCTCCTACTGAAGCCCCTAAATTCCTCTTTCATTGCAGCCATAAAGTATGATGGCAACAAAAGTGCCCCACAAACACTGTATGATACCCCCACAGTAAATTCTTCCACAGTACCCTCCACACACACAGTATGATGGCCCTACTGTACACCCCTTCAACTACCCCAGCAATGAATGGTGACCCTGACACAGTGAGATCCCCAACTGTGACCCCCACACAGCTCTCCATGCAGTATAATGGGCCTACATACAATATAATGACCCTTACTATCCTCCAAATAGTATAATGCTGATACATTTAAACGTGCGATCCTGGGCGAGGGGGGGCAGTGCCGGTGCTGACACTGCGGGCTGCCACCGCTGGGCCCCCTCAGCTAATGGACCCCTTAGCAGTGGAGTGACCAGCCTCCATTCGCGGTACGCCACTGAATCCTGCCTTATGATCAGCGGAAAATACATATAGGGCAAAGGTTACAGGTGTAAACAAGAATGCGGTAGTTTGCAGCAGGGTACACCTATCTTCTGGTTTGCAGGTTTGTCCCTGCAATTTCGCCCATTTTGATGAAGCTGAATCAATAAACTCTAAACTTTGCTTTACACACAGCGACATTGCTAGCGATGTTGCTCGTGAAAGCACCCACCCCCGTCGTTTGTGCGTCACGGGCAAATCGCTGCCCGTGGCGAACAATATCGCCGGTACATGTCACACGGACTTACCTTCCTAGCGACGTCGATGTGGGCGGAGAACAACTTCTTTTTTAAGGGGGAGGTTCGTGCGCTGTCACAGCAACATCACACAGCGGCCCGCCAATAGAAGCAGAGGGGCCGAGACCAGCTGCATTAGCGACACACCCACCTTGTTGCCGGAGGACGCCGGAACGCTGTTGTTCGTCGTTCCCAGGGTGTCACACGTAGCGATGTGTGCTGCCTCAGGAACGACAAACAACCTGCGTCCTGCACCAGCAACGATATTTGGGAAAGGAACGACGTGTCAACGATCAACGATTAGATGAGTATTTTTGATCGTTAGCGATCGCTCGTAGGTGTCACACGCAACGACATCGCTAACGAGGCCGGATGTGCGTCACGAATTCCATAACCCCAGCGATATCTCATTAGCGATGTCGTTGCGTGTAAAGCGGGCCTTTAAAGTCACAACATTTTTGTCCAACTCCCCTTTGTGCAAAACTTTTGCAACTTTTTAAAGGTTTTACGTCAGTTTGTTGTATAATTGCTGTGATGCATTTATGTTCTTTTTTCTGATGATATAACCGCCAGGGCATAATGTTGTAAAAGCAAACTTAATAGGAAACTTCTGTCCCTTAAATTCTATATTCCTCACATCATATCTATTAATGCAAATATTTTTACCATTAAAGGTCAAAAAAAAATAAATAAACAAAACCATTTGGCGGTTCCTGTAATGAGCCCCAAAGGCCCCCCTCTTACCGTTATTTTAGGGGTTTTTTTTAGCTCACCTTCAGCCCCTTGGAGCCATCGTTGTGGATTGGTTTGGTTTGGTTGGCCAGCTCTACTTTTTGCCTCTAAGACTATATTTTTTAAACGGCAGCGTGGTGTCTGTCCATCAAGTCCCACACTTCCTCCCTCTGTCTCGCCCACTCCGCTTACGAAGCACCAATCGAAGACTCCTATACAGTCTCAAGATAGATAACTTACTGCACACTCCATTTCTCTTCCTACCTTCACTTTCCTCCCACTTCACCTGGTATGCACTCACCTGAGACTCTCCTGCAGTCAGTATTGCTCTAGATTGCACCTTAGTGGCTCATTGTAAGGAAGAGAATCAATGAATTGTCTAATGTATTCATTTATTATATTGCAATCTAGCACTTTGGAACACCCAGCACAATCCCTCTAACCAGTTACTAGCTCATTATATTACTTGTTTTGTGTGGAGCCTGCAATGTATCTGTGCTTTCCCCTTCTCCCTGTACACATCCCCAGTCACTGTAAACTCCCCGATGATCACAGGCTATGTCCCTAATGTCATCACCATTCAGAGCTTGCTTGTTACACACAGAGTAGGAGAAGTACGTATGCACTGCATGCCACATGAGACCAACGGATGTCTGATGCACTACAAAAAAGACCACAAACAAAGAGGGACACCTGGGACACTTTAACAACATAGGCCCTACAACTAGACAGAGGGGTGAGGGGACACCACCTGAACTCACCTCAAGCTGTTACCTGAGCTTCCTAGCGTCCCTATATGGGGTGTTTCAACCCGTCGCCGAGCCAGATACCTAATCCCTAACTAGCCCTGCAAACACCCCTGGCTAGTGAGATGGCCAATGTGAGACACTAGTCCCACCACTGCATTAATAAACACAGAGGGAAAAGGAAAGACAGATTGGGATAAACAGAAGGATACAAACACCAAAATCCACGGCTGCAGACGGACTCCAAAGAAGAAGTTGGATGGGCACAGGACAAGTCACCAGCAGCTCCTTCCACCAGGATGGCCAGAATAGAATGAATTCTATCAACAACAAGGACTACAGGGAAAACCCTACTATTTAAACCTAAAGGGGCGTGGGCTCAAAGCAGCTACAGCTGACCTGCACTGCTAAGAGCTGCTGGCAACAAAACTGACATTATCTCATGAGACACAGTAGGAAAGGAAACTTCGTTCAATTGAGGAGTCACGATAGAAAAGAGAGGCTTCAGTCTAAAACCTGTCACTAGTCTCTAAACAGCAGATATTAGATGAGATGAGATGAGCATGATATTACTACAGAGTTACTAGCTGAGCCTTTCAAAGCACAGATTGGAAATCTCTGAACTCTGTGCTTTGACCTTGGCTGGAAATAGAGAGCTGGAGGTCAAATGACCACATGTGGCAGCTCAGAAACAAAACGAAATTTTAACAGCAAGTAAATTATGAAGTCTATATATTTCTGATAGTCTTTACATTTCTTTAGTAACCTGTATGAGCGGAAGACCCCTTTAAACAAGCAAAACTGTATTTCTTCTGACAATAAAAAGTGTCAAACAAATGTAACAAAAAAGACAATTTAGTGCAGTTAAAAGTGCACAAGCTTCTGGAAGCCGACCCGGGGTGTAAGTCGCTCCTTGATGTGTGACCTTGTCATTTCATTATATCATGGTCTTTGTAGGATCTATCTGTTTTGTAGCCACTGCTCTGTTTCTGCTTTATTCTGTCGGGCGCTCTATGGACATTGTTTTGATGAGTCATACTTATTTTAGACTAACTTGTGACGTACTTTTGATCTTTTTTTGATAGTATTACTGAAGTTTTAGAAATAAAGAAAAAGTTTAAAGCAGGACTATAAATGATAAATGCTTCTGTGGGACATTCACTACAGGTGATGGTTAAATGTCACCGTGCTCTTAAATATAAGGGTTTTCTTTATACATCACAGTAGGAAAAAAATTGTGTTTTTGCTATATGGTATTTACAGTGATTTAAGTATTGTCCTGGTTGCTATTGAAGTTTGTTTCGTTTGAAGATTACTTTAGACTCCTGTGCTATCAAAAATACTTTTACAGAATTTTAATACATTGTGGCATTGAATTTGATGTCATAGGGTATATTTTTATACATTAGCCCTGGGACAGGTTATAGCCTCCATCATAAAGTTTCCCAGCTAAAAGGGCAGTGTGTCATGGGTGGGCTAGGCTAGCTGGAAAGACCTGAACTGGCCCTAAGACTGGAATCCCTGACCATCAACCAAGAGGTACACTTAAGGGTAGTGAGGTCTGGGCCTCCAGCATGTCCCTGTTTCCTATGCATGACTTGACCTAACCTCCCACCCCCTCCCCATTTCCAGGGTGGGCAGGACACACTGCGATAACCCTCCTCCCAAAAAGACGTGGACAGGGGGAAGAACTGAAACTCGTTCAATCTGCAAACAACCACAAAGGGAAGACAATAAAGTCACAGTAGAAGATAAAATATAAGGACGGAAGTAAAGCACATCAATGGACACTTGCACACTACACAAGCAACAGATCACAGGTCACCAAAAGAGGATCGCCAAGGACACAAGCAGAAGCTATCTTTGGTGATGTCCTAACAAACTCCCCAGTCTTAAATAGGGTGAGACCAGCTGTGGATGGTAATCAGCAACCTGACTCTCACTTGGGAGCAGTGGACACAACTCAGCCGACGCCAGGAAGGGCTGAGCATTTAAGAGAAACCAGGTTGCCTGTCAGACTCTGCAATGTGAACAGGGTTGGACATCGTTGCTGTAATTTGCGAGTGCGGATCCAGACAGCGCATGACACAGTGATTCAATAGTTCTAATCATTTTTTTTATAGGAATATGGATTGTCAGGCACCTCATATACAAATAGAACATTGCCAAAATAGTTTTCCCAAAGAGTAGACTGTGGACCTTACACTTTAGATTGCTACTGAATCCTGTTGACATTTGTGGGATTTTCTAGCAATTATCTTATAGTTATGCCCAATCTAAAAAGCCCCTAAAAGCATTGTTTCTTGGCTCGACCTATCACTCATGTGTTGTCTATGAGACAGTCACTGCCATACTCCTCTGATAGAAGAGTATCTCGCAGCTGAACATTAGAATTGGCAATTGGAATTCCAACAAGACAATCCATCACTCTCAACATCATTTGTCGGTGGAGAATCAGGGACCTCCACACACATTAGACTGTAGGCAAATCAGGATAGGACGACTTTAGTCTAATGTTATGGTGGTTAGAGGCATACATAGAAATCATGCGGCCTCATAGCAGAAATTCTAATTACCCATCCCAAAAAAATATTTTCATGACTCACAAAAGAGCATATCTCACAACTTTGCATGCTTCACAAAGTAGTTTTCCTCATACTGAAATCCCTAGATTCCCATTTCATGCCCCCAAAAAGTATGATGCCCCCCAAGCATGGTATGATACCCTCCCAGTTAATTCCTCCACAGTGCCCACCACAAGGACAGTATGATAACCCTACAGTATAATACATCCCCAAATTGCCATCCATGTAGTATAACGGGGCCTTGCATTGCCTTTCATATAGTATAATCATAAGTGCCCATTCATGCAGATATACAGTCAGTCTCTCTCTCTCTCTCTCTCTCTCTCTCTATATATATATATATTTACTCTGGTGTCCCCCACTTGAATTATGCCTACTACATGTACCGTATTTTTCGGACCATAAGACGCACTTTTTTCCCCCAAATGTTGGGGGAAAGTTGGGGGTGCGTCTTATGGTCTGAATGTAGGGCTGCGGGGAATGAGGGTGCTGCGGTGGAGTGGGTCATCGGGGGCACGAGCAGGCTGTAGCAGCCTGCCGTGACCACGTGGACCCGCTCATTTAATATGCACGCCCGTCATCCCGCCCATCATCCCTCAGCGCTGAAGCCGGCACTGACAGGTGGGCGGGATGATGGGCGGGATGATAGACGAGGAATAAACAGCCGGCCCGCATGATCACCCCTGGCAACTGCAGCCTGGAGTGATCATGTGCGGCTGTATTCACTGCCCCCCGTGCATCATCATCATTGCGGCGGGCAGTGAATCAGTACACATTACTCACTGTTCCCCCTGCAGCGCCGCGATCTCCTGTCTGTGCCGGTCAGCTGACTTGCGATGGAGACTAGCGGCGCGCCACGGCGATGACGTCATCGCTGTGCGCACGTGTCCACACGCAGCCGTCGGCACAGACCGGAGGAGATCGCTATGCTGCAGGGGAACAGGGACGGCTCCACTCAGCGGCGCTGCCGCTGACATAGACGGTAAGAGGAGCGGTGCTGCAGGGAGAGAGGTGAGGTAAGGTGAGTATGAACGTTTATTTTTTTTTTATGTGCCACAGGTTGCGGCCATACACCAGGATGATGCGGGTATATGAGCAGCCTGGGCAGTATATGAGCATCCTGGGCAGTATATGAGCAGCCTGGGCAGTATATGAGCAGCCTGGACAGTGTATGAGCAGCCTGGGCAGTGTATGAGCAGCCTGTGCAGTATATGAGCAGCCTGGGCAGTGTATGAGCAGCCTGTGCAGTATATGAGCAGCCTGGACAGTGTATGAGCAGCCTGGGCAGTGTATGAGCAGCCTGTGCAGTATATGAGCAGCCTGGGCAGTGTATGAGCAGCCTGTGCAGTATATGAGCAGCCTGGGCAGTGTATGAGCAGCCTGTGCAGTATATGAGCAGCCTGGGCAGTATATGAGCAGCCTGGGCAGTAAATGAGCAGCCTGGGCAGTATATGAGCAGCCTGGGGAGTATATGAGCAGGACATTACCCCATAACAGTGTCAGCAGCAGATCCTCGCCCCATAACAGTGTGTCATGACCACATTTTTTGCTTAAAATTTCATTTTCCTATTTTCCTCCTCTAAAGCCAGGGTGCGTCTTATGGTCAGGTGCGTCTTATAGTCCGAAAAATACGGTATATATAAAAATATGTCCCCTATTATAAGATCTTATGTGTTCAGAAATGCGTGATCTACCAAAACATAAAATAAATTAATCCGATCGGTAAAAGGCGTGACGAGAAAAAAAATCAACATACCAGAAATACGTTTTTTTGGTTGCCAAAACATTGCAATAAAATACCATAAGAAGTAAAGAAAACATCACATTTATACCAAAATGTTATAATTAAAAACGTCAACTCGGGATGCGAAAAAATAAGACACTGAGCCCTAGATCACAAAAAATGAGAATATTACAAGAAGTAGAAAATGGGGCCAAAAGCACCATTTTTTTTTTTTTTTTTTTAAATTTCTGAATTTTTTTCACTACTTAAATATAAAAAAATATATACACATTTGGTATCTACAAACTGTTTTGGGGAATCATAATGCCAAGTCAATTTTATCATATAGTGAACATGGGAAATAATCCCCCTAAAAAAACATTGCGAAATTGAGCTTCTTTTTGCAATTTCACCGTATCTGGAATTTATTTCCTGTTTTTCCAGTACAATACGGAGCAGAATCAATGGTGTCATTCAAAAGTACAACTCATCCCGCAAAAATAACAAGCTCTCATATGGCTATATTGGTTGAATAATATAAAAGTTATGGCTCTTGCAAGAAGGGGAGGAACAAACAAAGCTCAAAACAAGAAAAAGGGTGGTGAAGTGGTTAAAGTCCTGGACAACTCCATTAACTTCCTATTGTTTCAGGAAATAACACATGTACAAAGCCATAATGGTCAGATCTTGGCCCTATCTTTTGAAGTGTCAAATGAGCGTGTGCATAGATCATTGTGAAGAGAGGGGGCAGCTGTGATGTCGCCTATTGTTATTGATATACTCTGTGGTATCCGCTGTGAATAGAGGTGGTATCTGTCAATGAAATCCTGACTCTGATTATATGGAGCGTTGTAGCTCATGCTTCCTAAAGGAACAGGAAATATCAGTAAAAAAACACTAGTGGGTAGAGTAAAAATTGCAGGATCACTACTGTAAAAATTGCACTGTTGAAAATTGCAGGACCACTATTTTTTTCTTGTGAGGATCATAATATCATAATATACACATATGTGTATGTGTGTGTGTATATATATATATACAGTCATATGAAAAAGTTTGGGCAACCACAACAATTTGTTTTTATGCAACAGCTATTTCAGTTTCGATTGAAATGAGGTTTATTGTACTAACAGAAAATGTGCAATCCGCATTTAAGCAAAATTTTACCGGTGCAAAAGTATGGGCACCTCAACATAAAAGTGACATTAATATTTTGTAGATCCTCCTTTTGCAAAAATCACAGCCTCTAGTCGCTTCCTGTAGCTTTTAATGAGTTCCTGGATCCGGGATGAAGGTATATTTGACCATTCCTATTTACAAAACAATTCCAGTTCAGTTAAGTTTGATGGTCGACGAGCATGGACAGCACTCTTCAAATCATCCCACAGATGTTCAATGATATTCAGGTCTGGGGACTGGGATGGCCATTCCAGAACATTGGAATTGTTCCTCTGCATGAATGCCTGAGTAGATTTGGAGCGGTGTTTTGGATCATTGTCTTGCTGAAATATCCATCCCCTGCGTAACTTCAACTTCGTCACTGATTCTTGCACATTATTGTCAAGAATCTGCTGATACTGAGTTGAATTCACTCAATCTTTGTTTCATCAGTCCACAGGACCTTCTTCCAAGATGTAACTGGCTTGTCCAAATGTGCTTTTGCATACCTCAAGCGACTCTGTTTGTGGCGTGCTTGCAGAAATGGCTTCTTTCGCATCACTCTCCCATACAGCTTCTCCTTGTGCAACATGCGCTGTATTGTTGACCGATGCACATTGACACCATCTGCAGCAAGATGATGCTGCAGGTCTTTGGAGGTTGTCTGTGGATTGTCCTTGACTGTTCTCACCATTCTTCTTCTCTGCGTTTCTGATATTTTTCTTGGCCTGCCACTTCTGGGCTTAACAAGAACTGTATCTGTGTTCTTCCATTTCCTTACTATGTTCCTCACAGTGGAAACTGACAGTTTAAATCTCTGAGACTACTTTTTGTATCCTTCCCCTGAACAACTATGTTGAATAATCTTTGTTTTCAGATCATTTGAGAGTTGTTTTGAGGAGCCCATGAGGCCACTCTTCATAGGAGATTCAAATCGGAGAACAACTTGCAAGTGGCCGCCTTAAATACCTTTTCTCATGATTGGATACACCTACCTATGAAGTTCAAAGCTCAATGAGGTTACAAAACCAATTTAGTGCTTTAGTAAGTCAGTAAAAAGTAGTTAGGAGTGTTCAAATCAAGAAATTAATAAGGGTGCCCATACTTTTGAACCAGTCAAATTTTGTTTAAATGCGGATTGCACATTTTCTGTTAGTACAACAAACCCGAAACTGAAATAGCTGTCGCAAAAATGACTGTGTATATATATATATATATATATATATATATATATATATATATATATATATATATATATATATATATATATCTCAGTACAGACCAAAAATCTGGATACACCTTCTCATTCAAAGAGTTTTCTTTATTTTCATGACTCTGAAAATTGTAGATTCACATTGAAGGCATCAAAACTATGAATTAACACGTGGAATGAAATACTTAACAAAAAAGTGTGAAACAACTGAAAATATGTCTTATATTCTAGGTTCTTCAAAGTAGCCACCTTTTGCTTTCATTACTGCTTTGCACACTCTTGGCATTCTCTTGCCGAGCTTCAAGAGGTAGTTACCGAAAATGGTCTTCCAACAGTATTGACGGAGTTCCCAGAATGCTTAGTACTTGTTGGCCCTTTTGCCTTCACTCTGCGTTCCAGCTCACCCCAAACCATCTCGATTGGGTTCAGGTCTGGTGACTGTGGAGGCCAGGTCATCTGGCGTAGGATCCCATCACTCTCCTTCTTAAGGTACCGTCACACATAACGAGATCGCTAGCGAGATCGCTGCTGAGTCACGGTTTCTGTCACGCAGTAGCGATCCCGTTAGCGATCTCGTTATGTGTGACATCTACCAGCGATCAGGCCCCTGCTGTGAGATCGCTAGTCATTGCAGAATGGTCCAGGCCATTTTCTTCAAAGGTGATGTCCTGCTGGGCAGGACACATCGCTGTGTTTGACACTGTGTGACAGGGTCACAGTGACTGCTGAGATCGTTATACAGGTCGCTACTGCGACCTGTATCGTTCCTGCATCGTTGGTAAGGTCTGACTGTATGACATCTCACCAGCGACCTCACAGCGACTTACCAGCGATCCCTATCAGGTCGCATCGTTTTCAGGATCGCTGGTAAGTCGTTGTGTGTGACTGGGCCTTTAGTCAAATAGCCCTTAAACAGCCTGGAGGTGTGTTTGGGGTCATTGTCCTGTTGAAAAATAAATGATGGTCCAACTAAATGCAAACCGGATGGAATAGCATGCCGCTGCAAGATGCTGTGGTAGCCATGCTGGTTCAGTATGCTTTAAATTTTGAATAAATCCCCAACAGTGTCACCAGCAAAGCACCCCCGCACCGTCACACCTCCTCCTCCATGCTTTACAGTGAGAACCAGGCATGTAGGGTCCATCCGTTCACCTTTTCTGCATTGCACAAAGATAAGATGGTTGGATCCAAAGATCTCAAATTTGGACTCATCAGACCAAAGCACAGATTTCAACTGGTCTAATGTCCATCCCTTGTGTTCTTTAGCCCAAACAAGTCTCCTCTGCTTGTTGCCTGTCCTTAACAGTGGTTTCCTAGCAGCTATCTTACCATGAAAGCCTGCTGCACAAAGCCTCCTCTTAAAAGTTGTTCTAGAGAGGTGTCTGCTGCTAGAACTCTGTGTAGCATTGACCTGGTCTCTAATCTGAGCTGCTGTTAACCTGCGATTTCTGAGGTGGGTGACTCGGATAAACTTATCCTCCGCAGCAGAGATGACTCTTGGTCTTCCTTTCCTGGGGCGGTCCTCATGTTAGCCAGTTTCTTTGTAGCATTTGATAGTTTTTGCCACTGCACTTGGGGACACTTTCAAAGTTTTCCCAATTTTTCGGACTGACTGATCTTCATTTCTTAAAGTAATGATGGCCACTCGTTTTTCTTTACTTAGCTGCTTTTGTCCTTGCCATAATACAAATTCTAACAGTCTATTCAGTAGGACTATCAGCTGTGTATCTACCAGACTTCTGCAGAACACAAATGATGGTCCCAACCCCATTTATAAGGCAACAAATCCCACTTATTAAACCTGACTGGGCACACCTGTGAAGTGAGAACCATTTCCGGTGACTACCTCTTGAAGCTCATCAAGAGAATGCCAAGAGTGTGCAAAGCAGTAATGAAAGCAAAAGGTGGCTACTTTGAAGAACCTAGAATATAAGACATATTTTCAATTGTTTCACACTTTTTTGTTAAGTATTTCATTCCACATGTGTTAATTCATAGTTTTGATGCCTTCAATGTGAATCTACAATTTTCAGAGTCATGAAAATAAAGAAAACTCTTTGAATGAGAAGGTGTGTCCAAACTTTTGGTCTGTACTGTATATACAGTATATATATATATATATATATATATATATATATATATATATATATATATATATTTACACTAGAATTAAAAAAAAAAATAAACAGTAGGTCGCTTTCTGATGATACACTCCTTTAAGTACCATGATGTGGACAGTCCACTAAGGAAGTAATACAGAAAATAACAACTTCAAGTTATTGCTGTTAATGGTTAATGTACAAGCTATTGATTTTTGGGGTGTATTTAATTTGCCACATCCTTCTTCTCTGTTTTGTGCTAGTTTTTTGCAAATAAACTGACACAGTGTAATTTGTCATGTGTTGTTATTAATCTGAGGTTGCATTTTCCTAAATTTGATACATTGTAAGGACCAAATTTTTTTTTTTTATTATGTCCTCCTGATAGGTTAAGACTATAGAAAGTCAAGAGGGTGTACTTAGTTTGTTCCTGATCACTGTATTTTTGGGAGATTTGCGGCATGTAACCCTTCAGTACAGTTTTGCCTGTACTATCGCCAGGTGAGTTTTTCTTTACGATATTACAGCATAGATATGTCTCTTTGTACGTTTCTTCCCTCGCTTCGCACCTTTTTCTGCACATGGATAAGCAGATTTGACTATTTAGTAACCATTATACACACAATGCAGCAGACTTGCTGTGATCGATACTCACGGTTTGTAAAGTGTATTGAACTTATTCAGCTCATAATCTGTCATGTTCTAAAAAAATAAGAAAGTGAAAAAGGTTACTTAAAGCATTTACATGGGGAGAGGTGACACTTCTAACTTACAAATCTAGGTCCTTTTTTTTTTTAGTTCCAGGGACGTATGAAGGCATCAGTGATCATCCATGCTCCCAGCAAGTATAATACATTTCCATGCTACCGTCTAACCCTGAAATGAATTGTAGACAATGAAGAGGAGCTCAGATTATCCATCTCCTTAAAGGTGCATTTCCTTAAAATTCTCATTCAAACATTTTGGGAAGAATGAGGAAAAGGTAGACTCGGGCTTCGACCAACAGATTGGTAGTTTATAGGCAGGTGAGCAAGAGTTATTTTCTTCTGGTCTGCTTGTGAGTCATCTTTAATCACATGTTGTGGAGGAACCAATCACATCGGCTCCCCTCCTATATTTGCTAGCTGCACACTTCCATTACTGTCAGCTATACTTTATCTAAGCTGGTCTGGTGAGGTGTTGTGGTCCATCTAACTAGTGGATGTTGTACTTATTGCTGTGTGTGGTTGCGGAGTTAGCCCTTGTTGTCTTTTTTGCATTACCTTCCTGCTCTTGCTTTTCTCCTGAGTCTATCATTGTTGATTCCTGTGTGTTTGCAGTTTGTCAGAGTTTTGGTTTTCCCCTGTCTGTCTTTATTTATGTTTCCATCTTACTCCTGCCTCTTCTTTCCCTGGTGGGAGGGCAGAGCAGATTAGCTTTAGTCAGGAGTATAGGAAGGCACGGGACTCAGGCATCTCAAACATTAGGGGTAACTTTGAGGTTAGGAATAGCCTATGAGCCCCTAACATGAAGGACAGCATAGGAGCCCCTGTCCCTTGCTTTCCTACAGTCTCTCATGACACATTTAAGTCCATCATAAAAATTGTCTTTATTGGCAGAACATCCCCCCATGTAACAAGTAATTTACTGCTAATATATGATGGTGTATGGGGATGCATCATCCTGACGATTGTATTAATAATCGTTCTGTCTCCATCAGTACTCTTAAGGCCACTTTACACACAGATAAATCTGTGGCAGATCTGTGGTTACAGTGAAATTGTGGACAATCAATGCCAGATTTATGGCTGTGTACAAATGGAACAATATGTCCATGATTTCACTGCAACCACAGATCTGCCAAAGATTTATCTCTGTGTGTGACGGGGCCTTTAGTGTAAGTGAGCGCTGATTGACTTGTATATCATTGATTGATGCTCATTAACAGCCCATCTGAATGCACCTCAAGTTCGAATTTACACGTCTGTAAAACATGGATTGAAATTCCTGGCCCGATCGTCTTGTCAACTGACCTGAACTAATTGCCTAATGAGTCGAGTGAAACCAGCCTGGGTATTTTCATGTTAGGAAACAATTTATTATGCATGATGCGCTTCTTCCAGACAACATACTGTGCAACCGACGAGAGTCAAACTTGTCATCTACAGATACTACTGTTCACTAGCGGCATCAAATATGGCATAGATTTTCTAAATCTTGGCACCAGGCTCAAAACCACCTAACTGGCAAATTAGGGTAAATCATATATTGTGTTGGTCATATCATTAATTTGCTTTCACCTTTATAATATTCACTATTTCTGATACAAACGGTCGATTATGAAAGCAGCTGCTAAAAATTAGTGCCCTCTAAAATATGAGAAAGAGGAGAACCTACAGACACTTGGGTTAAAGGGAACCTGTCAGGTGCAATTTGCACCCAGAACCACAAGCAGTTCTGGGTGCATATTGCTCTTCCCTGCCTAACTGTCCCTGTATCTAGCAGCATAGATAAAGAGATCTTTAGAAAACGTTTTTCTAAATATCCTTTATGATATGCTAATGAGCGCAGGGACTAGTCACAAGGGTGTTAAGCGGGCTTTACACGTTGTGATATCGGTAACGATATATCGTCAGGGTCACGTCGTTAGTGACGCACATCCGACGCCATTACCGACATCGCAGTGTGTAAACCCTAGGAGCGACGATCACTGATCGCAAAAACGTCAAAAATCGTTGATCGGTGACACGTCGCTCCTTTTCATAATATCGCTGCTGCTGCCGATACGATGTTGTTTGTCGTTCCTGCAGCACCACACAGCGCTATGTGTGACACCGCAGGAATGACAAACATCTCCTTACCTGCCTCCACCAACAATGCGGAAGGAAGGAGGTGGGCGGGATGTTACGTCCTGCTCATCTCCGCCCCTCCGCTTCTATTGGCCGGCTGCTTAGTGACATCGCGGTGACGTTGCTGTGACGCCGAACGCACCTCCCCCTTGAAGGAGATATTGTTCGGCGGTCACAGCGACGTCGCCGACCAGGTATGTGCGTGTGAATCTGCTGTAGCGATAATGTTCGCTATGGCAGCAATCACCACATATCGCATGTGCAACGGGGGCGGGTGCTATCGCGCTCAACATTGCTAGCAATTGCTAGCGATGTCGCAGCGTGTAAAGCCCACTTTAGTTCCTCCGACTAGTCTGCCCTCTTAGCATGATAGCACAGCTACAGGGACGTGCTAACATGCTATTCAATACCCATCATCAGTGGTGACATGTGTACCTGTGTCCGTTCTCACCGCCTCAGACGCTGGGTTTAGGGTCACTCAGTGCACATGATCAGAAGTCCCGCCACTTCCGAACATGCGCACTAGACCTCTATGAAGCCAGCAAGAATATACCCGGCTTCATACTGCTCATGACCGGAAGTGCAGGGCATTCTGATCATGCGCACTGAGCCTAAACCCGGCGTCTAAACTAGTGACAATGGGTACAGGTACGCTCGCCATCACTGATGACGCTGGGCAATGGGCATTGAATAGCATGTTAGGGTGATACGCCGCCCACAAGGGCATCCTAACAGGCCAGACTAGTCGGGGGGAACTAACACCCTTTGCGACTAGACCCCGCGCTCATTAGCATATCATAAAGGATCTTTAGAAATACTTTTTCTAAAGATCTCTTTATCTATGCTAGTGTATACAGGGACGGTTAGGCAGGGACTAGCAATATACACCCAGAACTGCTCGTGGCTCTGGGTGCAAATTGGACCTGACAGGTTCCCTTTAAGGAAAGGAGGATATGGAGATATAAACCAGAATGATATAATATTAGATCTTATTTGGTTTCTGCATTATTTACCAGTGTATTGCCCCTTAACGTAACAAAAGTAAACAGATGGGAAGTATATATAGGTCCTCTGTGAATGTGATGAATGTGTTGTTTTGTACCACATGCAGGTTACACATAGCAGATGGATAACAAAACATATACCGTATTGAGAGCAGAACTGTAAATTAAGTCGCTTTTTTTAAAAAAAAGTAAAGTTTATGAAAAGTATACAAACGCCAAAAGTCCATAACCTCATGAATGTCGGGTTAGGTATCAAAGCTTGCATTTTGTGTTATAGGTTCACCAAATGGACAAAATGATTAGGGCACGCCTTTTAATCATTGCATTCAAATTTTTCATTCAGTCCCATTGTTATACATTTATAACATCGAGAACCTAGCTTAGAATTAGAATACTGGCACCTCCAACCGAACAAAAATACAAATAGTGTAAAAAGGATTGAAATGGAACACAGAATATATTGGGCAATATGCAAACCAAATAAGCTCACTCAACCAACCAACCAGCCAAACAACCCTTGAAAAACAGAAATTAACCCAACTTTATGGGTAATGATGAATGATTTCATTACCCCCTAAGTAATAACACAGAAGATGCAAATACAGTTGTGTTCAAAAGTTTACATATTTTTTGCTTTCTTGGCCTTTTTTCAGAGAACATGAATAACACAAAAACTTTTTTTCCACTCATCCCGATCAATTTTCCTGGCAGTAGTGGCCGAAATTTTTGTTGGTCTACCTGATCTTGGTTTGTTTTTTAAAGAGCCTCTGATTCTCCATTTGTTAATCATAGCTTGAGCACTACTGACTGGCATTATCAATTCCTTATCTAATTGTATCCTTAATTCAATTCCTTATATCTTTTTGTATCCCTTTCCTGTTTTATACAGTTCAACTATCTTTTCCCATGGATCCGCTGACGATTCTTTTGCTTTCCCCATGACTCACAATCTAGAAATGGCAGTGGCTGGATGAAAGATGCAAGAGTCTGTCTGGATCCCAGACACTCACTCAGCTTTTATGCACACACACACTGATTACAAGCAAACAGGTCACAGGTGAGGATGTTACCTTTATTGGCCATTCCAATCCATTCGTGTCAACTTCTGTACATGTTATCAGGCCAAAATCACAAGTGTAGGTGAATTTTGATCAAGGTCATTTGGATGTTTTTGGTTGTCATTATGATTTAAAAAGAAGTAGTTTGTCAATGAATGGCTTCACCCAACCACTAACCATGAGTGTAAAAAACGTTTATGTGTTATCATTCATATTCTCTGCAAAAAGGCCAAGAAAGCAAAAAATCTGCCGGGGTATGTAAACCTTTGAGCACAACTGTATATATGCTACTAATTTTAAATATAGGAATTTGGAGCTGTATTTTTAATATTATAATATTAATAAAATATATTATTAATATTAATAAATATTATATATATTTTTAATATATTATATAATTAATAAAATATTATATATATTTTAAAAATCAAATTCTTAGTGCACAAATTGGCAAATTCATGAGAGCCCAACAGCCAGTGATAAGGTTGTTGATACCCTAACCTAATACGCCTCGATAAAACCTACAATTAGGCTATTAAGCCTACAGCCTAATTGAAAACGCCTTAGGCTGAAGGAAGGAATGCTCAGTCAGACAGTAGTGTACTACAAATATAAAAGACTTACTAGCACCTCTAAACAGAATAAGACAAGTGTGAACAGGTGCAAGCTGAGAATTCAATATAATAAAAAATACAGAAATTTGGAACTGCATTACTGCTATTGAAACTATGTTTCAAAAAAAATGAGATAAGTAGTTCAAAAACTGGCCAATTGATGAGAGCCCAACAGCCAGGGACAAGGCATATCTCTTTTTTGCCACCTCATGAATTGGCTAATTTGTGTGCTGAGTATCTAATTTTTTAAACATAGTTTCAATAGCAGTAATGCAGTTCCAAATTCCTATATTCAATGTTTGCATATTATAGCATTTCAGAGTGCTGCTGTTTTTTTTTTTTCAATTTTTATTGAATTCTCAGCTTCCACCTGTTCACACTTGCCTTTTTCTGTTTGGAAGTGCTGGTCAGTCTTTTTTTATCTGTAGTTCACTCCTCTCTGGCTGAGCACTCCTCCCTCCAGCTTTAGGTGTTGCCAATTAAGCTGGATCCCACCTGCACATAAAAGCATAGGCTTTAAGCCCAGATAGAGGCATATTAGGTTAGGGTCCCAACAAAGAGATACACCTTGTCGCTGCTTGTTGAGCTCTCATGAATTGGCCAATTTGTGTGCTACATATACGCTACTAACAGTAACCTCATGGGGAGACACTAAATGTGAGAACCAAATTACCAAAAAAGAGTTGCATGCCTTACAGTAAGGAGTTCTGGACTCATGGTAGCACTCACCTTTTCTTCTCCGGACAATCATTTTTCTAGATGTACTATCAGTCTGATGGAGGCTTAATAAGAGAAAATAACTTTACCCCAGTCCTCTGTAGCCCATTCACTTCAGACTGTTTGGGCCAGGGTCGGACATAACATTGGTGCAACTGCACAGGGGCCCAAGAGGTAAGAGGGCCCATTTATACCTCCAAAGCAGGTGTAGTTTCATGAGTTCTTGGGCTGCAAAGGACCCATATATTCTTCTTGCACAAGGGACACTTTTCTGTCTGTGTCAAATACGGGGAGAACATACAAACTCCTTGCAGATGTTGTCCTTTGGTGGCTCTGCTAACCACTGAGCCACCATGCCGCCCAGGACATCCAGAAGAATCATTGTCCGATGAAGAAAAGGTGAGCACTACCATAAGTGGTCCATCCATGGAAATGGCTCACTCACAATTTTACCTGAGAACACTGCAATGAGTAAAGAATGGGATCTAAACATCCCCCAAGATCAACTTCTCCCAACCATCCAGGAGCAATTTGTTGATGAGAAATAGTTTTTCCAGTATGATGGAGACCATGACACAAGGCAAAAGTGATAACTATGAGGCTCAATGAACAATCCTTTGGGTCCATGGTTTGGAAGCTCCCCAGATATCAATCCCAAACATGTGGTCACTCCTCAAAAATCAGATGGACAAAAAAAGTCATATGCATTGGGATAAACTCCAAGGACTGATTAGACTAAAATGTGTTTTCATCAGGCATGATTTGGCCTAGAAGCCGATATCCAGCCATCCGGGCACATTGTAGATATCTTGAAAAATAAGGATCAAGACTGTAAAAATGGAGTCTTTGGATTACTTGATGTAATTGTCATTTAAAGGTTAAAAAGAAATGCTGATGTGATGCTCAACACTATGTGGCATAGTGTGATGTCAGTTACTTGGTGGCGCTAGATACTACTTGGGTGCAGTGTAAATGGAGAGGTAGCCAGGATCAGGAACCAGGAGGACATGACAGGACACAGGGAGCAGGCAGATATAAGATCAAGATACAGGCCGAGGGTCAGGATTCCAGGAGAGTACGTATAGGATACAGGAAGCAGGAGGAGACGTGGTCAGGAGAAGGTCTGAGGTCTGAAGCCAGGAGGTAACGACAAAGTCAGGGGGGCGGGCATAGCAGAGTCAACTACAGTCCAGGGTCGAGAAGCCAAGATCAGATAATTGCACACAAACTGGAGCCAAAAGCACTTACTGTGGAACCAGGAAATATGACTGGCGACATTCTGTGTGAGCATACTCCATAACGAAGCAGAGCAATCACCCGAAATGAGGAGCATCTGAGAAAGCTCCTGCTAGCACCAGCGTAGGACCCAGTACTGAGAAAAAAAACATCCACAGGAGCTCAAGACAAACCGCAACGCCTCTACACCTGCAAAACAGTCTGTGCGACGGCACAGGCAAATGTAGCATCGAGGGGGCAGGGGATGTCAGGCATGGGGTCTGGTACCTGAGTTACTCGTCACCGGGCCGGTGTGGAGTTCTGGGATGTCGCAGTGACCTGCCCGGTTTTGTGACCAGAGGTGTACACCAATAAGGAGGGAGGATGATGGGGGTTATAGTAGGATGATTGTCGTAACGCCACCTGTGGTATGCGGCCAGAGATGAGCCACTGCTGCTGTCGCTGTCCTCTGGGGCGGATGGTAATAGCAGCCGAAGATGGTATCGCACCCCACAGGTGGAGCGGGCCCCGGGGAGGAGGATGAGGAGAGCAGTGATGGTGATGGCCTTTGGCGCCAAGACGTGGGACAGCAGCCTGGTAATAACAGTCCGAGTCGGTTGCTGCAGTTCCAGGTGTCTTTACTCACTCCTTGTGCCGCTCGCCCTGGAAGAACCAGTCACCCGCTGTGATGTACCCCGTCGACCTCGCATAAATTAGAAGAAATCACCGGTGTTTGAAAGAAGAAAGTCCTTTTTCAGAGTTGTCCTTCCAGCCATGAGGAACCTGGGCTGAGCTCTCCGCTCCAAGCCGCATGCCCCGTGAAGAGAAGAAAGTAGTGTCGTGTCCCAGAACTGGAGTCCCGGGTCAACTGTCTAGTCATTGTGTGAGTTTTTCTACCCCAAGTAGAATCCGCCCCCCCCCCCCAGGAGGGTGTCCTAGTCACCGGTACAGTCCCAAGCTTCCTGTTGGCCAACCCCCTGCCTACCCTAATCCAGCTCCCCAGAGAGAAGGCTCCTAAGCTTTATGTAAGGTGAGAATGTGGAACACCGGTGATTAACCCCCTCCTTACCCGAGGCGAATACCACAGCTGAAATGAGCTGCAGTACTCTGTGGCGACTGGAGGCTCTGCAGGAGAGTATGGCAGAACATTACAGAGCACATGATGCTCCTCACATCGGAACCATGACAGCTGACAACTGGACTTCCGTAACTACAGAAAAATCTGAGTAGAACATGTAAAAACTCTGGAAAAGAACACTTTATGGAAACCAAAATTTGTGACCACGACAGGTAATATCGCATCAGGCCTAGTCAGATAAATGAATATACCTCATTTCTGAGAAGGTGTCTTCTCATAGACGTCTGTGCTGTCCAATTGTCTCCAGTTCTTGGATTCTGAAACTTTAGAACATCATAGCTTGTAATAAAGTTGAACTATGGACTGGGAATTTCCGTTTTGTGATATAAGTTTATGGCAACACAGACTCTTCAAATTTCCTCAATGTTTTTACATAATAGGAAGGAAATTGTAAGTACTAATGTCATACAAGTTTACAGTAGCAGCTGCCGGCCCCGGGGAGAAGACGCTGAAGGCATCTCGCACCGCACTACAAATGCTTCAATGATTATAGTCAAAGAACAACAGATGGGATACAAACTTTAATTAATCTCAGGTGGCTTTTTTATGTTTGTTAACAAAGATGTAAAAACTCCGTTCCGCAGCTAAAGTAAATCTCACAATGGCAATGGAAGGCCCTCGCCTCCCCGGCTCAGGTCTGACAGCTGTAATTTAGGTTTATATAATGTTTATGATACATTGTGACAAGTCAGCAGTTTTAAAATGACATGATGGAGGTAATGTGGGATGATTTTTTTTTTCCTCTCTTCTTTTTTGGATTTTGCACATTAATTGTGCAGCTTTCCGACTTAATTGAAGGGTTTTTCGGAGGATGTGTAATTGCGCTGCAGTCTGCAAATATCGGACTGTCAGAAATGAAATACGATTAAGAATTATGGCTCAGTGTTTCCTTCTTTTCTTGTCTAAATGATGGGTAATAAAGCGGCTCTGTAGAACATTAATGGGACTAAGAGGTTCTTTAGAAATTACAGAAGTGTCCTTTAAATAACAGCTAGAATGAAGCTTCACCTTTAGAAATAATTTAAAGGTATTTGTCACCGGATTTCACATTACAAGCTGTATAAATGATTAAATACTGAAGATCTCTTAGACCGCATGATGTTGGTGTACTTACTTTGAAAATCCATATCAGAATGGCTTTATAACCCTGATGTTCATTATCTCTGTATAATTCATTATTCATTATCAATTAATTCAGATTCATTATCTCTGAACCCTTGATGTTCATTATCTCTGTATAAGGGTGCACTCACACGAGCGTGAAAATCAGACGAGTGCAATGTGAGAAAATCTCGCATTGCACTCGGACCTATGTTAGTCAATGAGGGAGAGCAGTTGGTCAGCTTTTATCGCATCCAGATTCTGGATGTGAGAAAAGCGGCAACATGCTGCGATTTTCTGCTAGAGCCGTATCTCTCGCACCCATTCAAGTGAATGGGTGTGTGAGGAAAGAGTTAACTTAAAATTGAATAGATGGACATTCATGTTGTTTTGTAAGATGAACAAACAAGCCCAGCTGCGCTATGACGCTGAGAGCGGATTCAAGGACTCTAGACGCTGAGACCCAAGGACAGAGATAAGACCTGCACCTAGTCTAAGACAATGAGAGTTGTGTTTTTTTACTGAGAAATGGAAAGTTACGCTTACGCCAAGAATCAAAACTCATTTATGCTTCGTTGGGAAATGAAACTTGTGTCTCTGTACACGACATAGCTACGCCCCTATTAGATTGATAAATCCTGTATGTGATAATAAACTAGCAGCCTTCTTCGGAGCGCTCACTACTTCTTACCTTATGTGCAGATATCAGCATCTGTCTGTATCTCATTAGGGCTGAGGGAAGCTGAGGGGGGCCTGGGACTCCCTTATTTGGTCATCGCTGGCAACAGTTGTGACCTATTGGTCAACCTAACATTTCTGGCGCCCGAGAACAGGGACCCGTGTCTACCCCAGGATCTAGTGGACCGTCTTGCCATACCGAGGACGAGGGGACCAGACATGGGGACCAAAAACACCTGGCCAGGTAAGAGTTGAACCTTCTTCTGCTCTTTTGCTCCCCATCTCTGTCCTATCTCTCCTCACCGCTGCAAGAGGGACACAGTAAGTAGAAAACTGTGTAATTGGCTGGTCACTACTGAACTCTGAAAGAACTTTTGCCAGTAGATGTTTTTTCTGTGCTCAGTCTCTGTGTGTCTGTTTTTTCTGTGCTTTGTCTCTGTGTGTCTGCTTTTCAGGGGCTCAGCAAACATGATGTCTGCTGTTTATTCCAGCCAATTGTGCGCTCCAAAAGTCAAAGCCTTCCATTCTGAGACCAGCTGGGTGTGATGGGCCCTGCTATTGACAGGATACATGGGATAGGGGTACATTTTCTGGATTTCTGGGGTTCCGACTGCCTTGGCCCCCACAGATCCTGAGCCTTTCAGCTGGGGTTCTCCAGGGCCCCAGTACTCGGGATTGGTGAGGGTCAACGATGGGAAAGTGGATAGGGAATAACTCCAAATTTGAGGACACCCCTTTTAATGTCATAATCTGCAATGGCCAATTGTAAATAACATAAATCCCATACATCTAGTAATGCATCTACTTTACACAATTTTCTCCAGTGATGATGTGTCAAGAAGCGTCACCAGCAGCTACATAGAGAAAAACACCAATAAAGTGTCATCTACTGAAGGAATTGAAAATTTGCACCTGTTTATTTAATATTGGTAAATACTGTGTATTATAGTTTTAGGACATATAATGGCAAATGATGATAATGTGACATAAGTCCTGCATGCTGCAGCGTCTCTTCTCTGAATCCCTGCACACTTCTGACATCTAGTGGTAAAATGTGGATATTGACATATTTCGAAAGTAATAGGATTGATAGTGTTTTCTTCTTACTGGCACCTTGATGTTCAGAATTTACAATGAACCTGTCAGGTCCTTCGATTTTCCTAAAAATAAATACTACACATATATGAAAACTATTATAACAGTTACATGAAAATTCCGTATGAATAATTGTCAGATTATTAATGAATTGTTCATACATTTAATATAGTGAAACTTTCCTTTATACAGTGTATATAAGATAAGATTGTTGTCATATGTTGTCATTTGTATAAAATAAACTTTTACTCTAGAAAGTGTATGTACAATTCATTAACGATCTGACAATTATTCATTATAGAATTTTCATGTAATTTTTATAATATATGTATAGTATTTTATTGATGCATTCTTTTTATTACTTATTAATTATTATTTATATATTCTATTTATATGTTCAAATTGGTAATTTTTATTGGAAGTATCTGTATAAAGACATCACCAATGACTGCTTAAAAAGTCAGAGGTAACATCCTGTTTATTGCACCTGAGGAAGAGGTTGGAATAACTCCGAAACGCGTTGTAGATATCATTGTTCACTGACAATCATTGGCAGCACAGCAGTTTTCTCCCATGACAGCTTATCACCTCACTTCATTCATCTAACTATCCCCAGTTCTGTCTTCCACATATTCATTAGCACTTTGTACCTGTATGCCACAATGTGACTATAGGATAGTGAGGGACAGGGGGCTCCTATACTGTCCCTCATGCTAGAGAACCTTAGGCTATCACTAACTTTGGATTACCCCTGATGGTGGAGTTGCTGGAGTCCTGTGCCTTACTATTTCCCTGACCAGAACTAAACTGTTCCCTTGTCTCAGGGAAGGAAAGAGCAGGATTGTGATGGTAAGACAGATAAAAACAGACAGGGGAAAACCAAATCTCATACACATTGCAAACTCACAGGAGCAAACAGCAATAAAGTAAGGAGAAAAACAAGACCGCAACAAAAGGACAACAAGTGTTAACACCACAACTGTTCACAACTATTAAGTACTATAATCACCAGTAAGTCTGGATCACAACACCTCACCTGACCAGTACAGAAAAGCTATAGCTGGCATTAAAGGAAGTGTCCAGCCAGCATATATAGGAGAGGAGTGAATGTGACTGGCTCCCCCACAGCATTTAGGCAAAGGAGAATAAAAAGCAGCCAAGCAGAGATTAACTCTTGCTAGCCTGCCTATGAACTACAAGTCTGTTGGTTCGAAGCTTGCGCTGATCACAGCCATCAGAGAAGCTAACAGACAAAATTCCAGGATCTGTAGTTTCCACGGGACGGAAATTGACCAATTAGCAACACCAGGATCTCATGATGAAGGATTAACAACGTTATTTGGGTAAGAATGCGGACCTCTAAAAACGGACGGCACACGAATTGCATATGTACGTATTTTATGCCAATACGGACATTCCACACGTACACATGTACACGTAGAGCATACACCATCACACAGATGTCATACGTACGGGGGAAGCGCCCCTAAAAAAACGGAACACGGACCCGAAAAACGGACCGTGAGACACGTACGTTTTTTATGCAGAAGTGTGTTATTGGCCTAAGGCTGTGTGCGCACGTTGCGTTGTGTCCCTGCAGGGATTTGACAGCACATGTTAAATCGCTGCAGAAACACTGCATAATGGATGCATGCGCTCGGGATGCTGCCCCCACCATAGACAGAGTGGGAGCTGCATGCAGAACGCAGAAATAATTGACATGCTGCTTTTTTGTGCGCACAGATTTGGGTGAAAATTTTAGCACCCAAATCGCTGCGTTCATAAAAGCAACGTGCACACGTCTCATGCACAATCTACATAGATTGTGCAGGGGAAGCAGGACGCATGCATTTACGCTGCAGTGCAATACGCAGTGTAAATGCATGAAATTCGGCAACGTGCGCATGAGCCCTAATATAGTCTTTAAATGCACAGTGGGCAGGAGTTTTTATGAAATGACATCCACTTTGCTTGGACATTTAGGCCGTTGCCAGAGAAAATGCTGCTTTTATTCTCTCTCCAAGCAAAGAAGATGTGATTTCATAAAAACTCCGGCTTAATGTGGTCTTAGGCTATGTGCCCACGTTGCTTTTTTATGGGCTTCATTTCTGCACACAAAAAGCATGTTTTGGAAAAACGCAACAGAAAAAAAGCGTATTTTTTTAATTGCGTTTGTGCGCTTTTTCCTGCTTTTTGTGTTTTTGTTTTAGTCATGGCGATGGCAGAGGATCAGGTGCTGTACCCGCGTGAATGCCACCGGGTCTCTGGCTGATGTTACAGCCAGGATCCGGATCTCACTGCCCGAAGTGGTGCCTGTGCTGCTTCCGACAGTTTAACCCCCTAAATGCTGTGATCAGTGCCATCGCAGCATTCAGGAGGCAGGGAGAAGAATCACTTACCTCTCCCTGGCGATCCGGTCCCTGTCATGCGATCAGAGGGACCCAATCACTGCAATGGTAACCCTGGGTCGTCACCATGACTACCCCAAGTTACTGAGCTACGAATCGCTTCACAGACCATGCTGCATGAACGGTGTGTGATGAAAAGTGCTGCGATATAATCCACTGTTGTGATAAAGCATTGCAAGGGATTGTAGAAATGCAGAAACAATTGACACGCTGCTTGTCTTTTCAGCAACAAGGAAACTGAAGCCATGTGTGCACAGCAAGTCACGATTCTCATAGACTTTGCTAGGATGCTTTTTCCTTACTTTTATTGATTAAAAAAAATCAAGGAAAAATGCAAAAAAAAAAATGCCACGTGGCTACATAGCTTAAAAATGCTGCTAAATTGTAGTTTTGATCCTTTTTTCCCTTGTAGGCTTCTATGGAAAGTCTGAATAAAAAAATGCATGTTAAAAAAAGCATGTAAAAATTAATATAAAAAAATGTAGTTGGATTTTTTAAGTGCAAAATTAAAGCTTTTCTGTCCTATGAACATTAAAAATTCCGATGCATCAAAAAAGGGAGAAAATGCATAAATAAATGCAACAAAAAATGCAATAACCACAGAAGTCTGTTATTGTGTCATTTGGTGCAGACACAAATATCTAGAAATGATCTAAATATCTAGGTCTACATTGCAAAGCTTATGTAAAAACAAAAGAGTTATACCAGTTATATCAATGAGAGAATGAACATAAAATAAATCCAAAGGTCCGAACGGTTCCGGATACAACAAGACTGTCCCGGATTTGGGTCTACGTCCTGGTGTCCCGGGCAGTCTGCCGGATGTCCCTCACTGCCATCATGCCCCATCTAATAAAACTAGAAAAAAGAAGCGCTGATAGGGTAATACCAGATGACAGGAGTAGTATATAGAAAATATACACTCACCTAATGTGGTTGTGAAAGTCGCAACTACTGCCAAGCATAAGATAATGGCATCAGCCCCATGTGGATGAGCATTCAAACAGGAGAAAAGAAGGGGTTAACACCACGCATCAGCCAAATGAAGATGTAGAGATGTTGATGAATAAATATCTTTTTAATTTCATAGGTCTACGCGTTTCGAGGTTGAAACCTCTTCCTTGCTTTGTTGATGTCCTGAGGAAGAGGTTTCAACCTCGAAACGCGTAGACCTATGAAATTAAAAAGATATTTATTCATCAACATCTCTACATCTTCATTTGGCTGATGCGCGGCGTTAACCCCTTCTCTTCTGTTTGAATGATCATGCCCCTTCTGACATCAAATCCTACCAGGGTGGAGAGAAATAAGTTATTGGGTGTAGCTAGAGGTGTGGTTAGGGGTGTGACCAAAAAGTTGTCAAATGGTTTGTCCCCTTTTCTTCACTGTAAACTTTGGGCGGTACATGGTTTATTGTGTATGGGCGCCTTATAATTAGAGTTGAGCGCGGTTCGAGGTTCTCCAGTTCTAGGCTCGAGTGATTTTGGGGGCTGTTCGAGATCGAACTAGAACTCGAGCTTTTTGCAAAAGCTCGATAGTTCTAGATACGTTCGAGAACGGTTCTAGCAGCAAAAAGCAGGGCTTTTTACAGCTACAGTGTGCAGGAGCCATCGCTGGCAGCCTGCCAGAAGCTGGTAACCAAGATAAACATCGGGTATCCAACCAAAGCGCTTTGGTTAGTAACCCGATGTTTATCCTAGTTACGTGCAGGAAGCCCACACTTCCCCGCTCAGCTCACTCCGCCCCCTCCTGCCCGCGGCATGTACACACACACACACACACACACCCGCTCAGCTCACTCCGCCCCCTCCTGCCTGCGGCATGTACACACACACACACACACACACACACACACACTCACTCACATACACACACACACACACATGGTCCCGCTCGGCTTACCTGCGGTGATCAAGTCCCGCCATCCCGACCTCAGCGCTGTCACTGTCCTCCATGGCCGCCGCTTGTCACATCACCTTCTCTCGCTTCTGACCCGAGACTGACTAGCGGTGACGTCACGGGCCTCTCGCGATACTTGGCTGTGAAGGCGGCGGTCATTGAACTCAGTGACAGGGGCTGTCAGTGTGCTGGAGATCAGCGCAGGTAATGTACCTCGCTGACAGCAGCACTTGTCATGCCCTGCAGTGACCTGGGCTGACCCATTGATGTTAGCTCAGGTCACTGCACTGCTCTCCCAGCCAATGGGGAACATCCTGCTCTTCATTGACTGGGACAGTGTGGATCGTCATGGCAACCCCTTGGATTACAGCAGACCTGGATTTGTTTTTCATTCTAATAAATTGGTTAAAGAGGGAATGTTTTGGGGAGTGTTTTTTCAAATAAAAATGTGTTTGTCGTCTATTTTTTTTATTACTTACTGGGTTGGTGATGTCGGGTATCTGATAGACGCCTGACCTCACCAACCCCAGGGCTTGATGCCAGGTGACATTACACATCTGGTATTAACCCCATATATTACCCCGTTTGCCACCACACCAGGGCGTGGGATGAGCTGGGGCGAAGCACCAGGATTGGCGCATCTAATGGATGCGCCACTTCTGGGGCGGCTGCGGCCTGCTATTTTTAGGCTGGGGAGAGTCCAATAACCATGGACCTCCCTAGTCTGAGAATATCAGGCCCCAGCTGTCTGCTTTACCTTGGCTGGTGATCCAATTTTGGGGGACCCCTACGTGTTTTTTTTTTTAATTATTTATTTAATTTAAAATAACAGCGTGGGGTGCCCTCAGTTTTGGATTACCAGCCAAGGTGAGGTTGCCAGCTGTGGTCTGCAGGCTGCAGCCGTCTGCTTTACCCTAGCTGGCTACAAAACTAGGGGGAATCCTACGTCATTTTTTTTTTTCATTTTTTTGGCTAAATACAAAGCTAAGCACCCCTTAGTGCCACATGAAAGGCACCAAAGGGTGCTCCACTTTTTCTCCACTTTTTCTCCATTTTTTCTCCACTTTTTCTCCACTTTTTCTACATTTTGTCTCCACTTTTTCTACATTTTTTTCTACATTTTTTCTCCACTTTTTCTCCACTTTTTCTTCACTTTTTCTCCACTTTTTCTCCATTTTTTTCTCCACTTTTTCTCCACTTTTTCTCCACTTTTTCTCCACTTTTTCTCCATTTTTTTCTCCAATTTTTCTCCACTTTTTCTCCATTTTTTTCTCCACTTTTTCTCCACTTTTTCTCCACTTTTTCTCCACTTTGTATCCATTTTTTCTCCACTTTTTCTCCACTTTTTCTCCATTTTTTCTCCACTTTTTTCTCCATTTTTTCTCCACTTTTTTCTCAATTTTTTCTCCACTTTTTCTCCACTTTTTCTCCACTTTTTCTCCATTTTTTTCTCCACTTTTTCTCCACTTTTTCTCCATTTTTTTCTCCAATTTTATCCATTTTTTTCTCCACTTTTTCTCCACTTTTTCTCCACTTTTTCTCCACTTTTTCTCCATTTTTTTCTCCACTTTTTCTCCACTTTTTCTACATTTTTGTCTCCATTTTTTCTCCATTTTTTCTCCACTTTTTCTCCACTTTTTCTGCACTTTTTCTCCACTTTTTATCCATTTTTTCTCCACTTTTTCTCCACTTTTTCTCCATTTTTACTCCACTTTTTCTCCATTTTTTTCTCCATTTTTTCTCCACTTTTTCTCCACTTTTTCTCCATTTTTCTCCACTTTTTCTCCACTTTTTCTTCACTTTTTCTCCACTTTTTCTCCATTTTTTTCTCCACTTTTTCTCCACTTTTTCTCCACTTTTTCTCCATTTTTTCTCCACTTTTTCTCCACTTTTTCTACATTTTGTCTCCACTTTTTCTACATTTTTTTCTACATTTTTTCTCCACTTTTTCTCCACTTTTTCTTCACTTTTTCTCCACTTTTTCTACATTTTTTTCTCCACTTTTTCTCCACTTTTTCTCCACTTTTTCTCCACTTTTTCTCCACTTTTTCTCCATTTTTTTCTCCACTTTTTCTTTACTTTTTCTCCACTTTTTCTCCATTTTTTCTCCACTTTTTCTCCACTTTTTCTCCACTTTTTCTCCACTTTTTCTCCATTTTTTTCTCCACTTTTTCTCCACTTTTTCTACATTTTTTTCTCCATTTTTTCTACATTTTTTTCTCCATTTTTTCTCCACTTTTTCTTCACTTTTTCTCCACTTTTTATCCATTTTTTCTCCACTTTTTCTCCACTTTTTCTCCACTTTTTCTCCATTTTTTCTCCACTTTTTCTCCACTTTTTCTCCATTTTTTTCTCCACTTTTTCTCCACTTTTTCTCCATTTTTACTCCACTTTTTCTCCACTTTTTCTCCATTTTTTTCTCCACTTTTTCTCCACTTTTTCTCCACTTTTTCTCCATTTTTTCTCCACTTTTTCTCCACTTTTTCTTCACTTTTTCTCCACTTTTTCTCCATTTTTTTCTCCACTTTTTCTCCACTTTTTCTCCATTTTTTCTCCACTTTTTCTCCACTTTTTCTACATTTTGTCTCCACTTTTTCTACATTTTTTTCTACATTTTTTCTCCACTTTTTCTCCACTTTTTCTTCACTTTTTCTCCAGTTTTTCTCCATTTTTTTCTCCACTTTTTCTCCACTTTTTCTCCATTTTTTCTCTACTTTTTCTCCACTTTTTCTCCACTTTTTCTCCATTTTTTCATCACTTTTTCTCCACTTTTTCTCCATTTTTTTCTCCACTTTTTCTCCACTTTTTCTCCACTTTTTCTCCATTTTTCTCCACTTTTTCTCCACTTTTTCTCCACTTTTTCTCCATTTTTTTCTCCACTTTTTCTCCACTTTTTCTCCACTTTTTCTCCATTTTTTCTCCACTTTTTCTCCACTTTTTCTCCACTTTTTCTCCACTTTTTCTCCATTTTTTCTCCACTTTTTCTCCACTTTTTCTCCACTTTTTCTCCATTTTTTTCTCCACTTTTTCTCCACTTTTTCTCCACTTTTTCTCCATTTTTCTCCACTTTTTCTCCACTTTTTCTCCACTTTTTCTCCATTTTTTTCTCCACTTTTTCTCCACTTTTTCTCCACTTTTTCTCCATTTTTTCTCCACTTTTTCTCCACTTTTTCTCCACTTTTTCTCCACTTTTTCTCCATTTTTTTCTCCACTTTTTCTCCACTTTTTCTCCACTTTTTCTACATTTTTTTCTCCATTTTTTCTCCATTTTTTTCTCCATTTTTTCTCCACTTTTTCTTCACTTTTTCTCCACTTTTTATCCATTTTTTCTCCACTTTTTCTCCACTTTTTCTCCATTTTTTTCTCCACTTTTTCTCTACTTTTTCTCCATTTTTTCTCCACTTTTTCTCCAATTTTTCTCCACTTTTTCTCCATTTTTTCTCCACTTTTTCTCCACTTTTTCTCCACTTTTTCTCCACTTTTTCTCCGTTCTTTTTCTATGGTCAGTCTACCCATTAGCTCTGCCATGCATACTGTAGCTCTACACCTACTGCACATGTTACTTTATGATTGACATCTCTTTCGTACCAGAGCTGTCTAAGCCTACTCTGACCCCATATTTGTCATTACTATATTGTCCTTGTACTGTATTATGACATTTGTATCATGTGTTTCATTTCTTGCTGTGTTGCAATTTCTTTGCTGCATCCCAATTGTACCTCTACATTGTTCGAGTTTATGTTATTGTTCTCTCACTCTTATGTGATACTGATTATTGACATTTTTCATGATTACAAGCAGATAAGTCCAATCTGACGAAGGCTCAGGCCGAAACGTCATTTGTAACTTGTTTTGGACAAAAACATATATGCTTATGAAAAATTTTTTTTCTTAATACGGACCAATAAAGAGTGATTTTGCATTACTATCTGTTGTGACTTACTGACTTAGTCTGGGAGATTTAGAGTGCCGAGGTTACTCACTAATTTTATCTATTATTACCTCTGAGCACCTATATACCAGTGAGCAGAGCTTCCTCTACAGTAGTTCTCCTGATTAGGCATGCCCTTACCTCATGAGCAGGGCATTGCAGCTTTGGTAGCAACCATTACGACATGGACTCTGCTGCTGTGGACCCGGGGAGAGTGAGTGCAGATTCATTGCACCCACACTCCTCACATGAAGGGTCCGCACTCCTAGAAAATGGGGGATACGTTCCCTGAGTGTCTCCCCCCCATATTCTAGACGGTCCAGAGTCGTCGTGGGACCCCTTTATTTTTTTCTTACAATAAATTGGTGAAAGAGGAAATGTTTTGGGGACTGTTTTTTCAAATAAATTTCTTTTGTCGATTTTTTTTTTTTGTTAGTACTGACAGTTTATGATGTTGGGTATCTAATAGATGCCATGACATCACAAACTGCTGGGCTTGATCTCAGGTGACTTTACAGCTAGTATCAACCCGATTTATTACCCCGTTTGCCACTGCACCAGGGCACGGGATGAGCTGGGGTGAAGCGCCAGGATTGGCGCATCTAGTGGATGCGCCAAGTCTGGGGTGCCTGCGGCCTGCTATTTTTAGGCTGTGAAGGCCCAATAACTATGGACCTTCCCACCCTGAGAATACCAGACCACAGCTGTCCGCTTTACCTTGGCTGGTGATCCAATTTGGGGGGGACCCTACTTTTATTGTGTAATTATTAATATTTATAAAATAATTATAAAAAAGAGCCTGAGGGGACCTCCACATTGGATCCCCAACCACGGTAAAGCTGCCAGCTGTGGTTTTCAGGCTACAGCCGTCTGCTTTACCCTAGCTGGCTATCAAAAATGGGGGGACCCAACGTCATTTTTTTTTTTAACTATTTTTTAAATAGAAAAAATTAATGGGCTTCCCTGTATTTTGATTGCCAACCAAGGTAACGGCAGGCAGATGGGGGTGGCAACCCATAGCTGTCTGCTTTATCTGCTGAGAATCAAAAATACCGCGGAGCGCTACGTCATTTTTTTAAAGATTTATTTTTACAGCACTGTGATGTCCAGCAATCAAAATACAGGGAAGCCCATTTTATTTTTAGTTATTTAAATAAATAATTAAAAAAAAAATATATGGGCTCCCGCTGCATTTTTTGTATTGCTAGCTAAGGGTAATCCAAGCAGCTACTGGCTGCTAACCCCCACTGCTTGGTGTTACCTTCACTGGCAATGGAAAATCCAGGGAAGCATTGTTTATTTTTTTTGCCAAAAAACTACAAAAAAAGGACGTGAGCTTCGCCATATTTTTGTATGCTAGCCAGGTATAGCAGGCAGGTGCTTGAAGAGTTGGATACAGCGCCAGAAGATGGCGCTTCTATGAAAGTGCCATTTTCTGAGGCGGCTGCAGACTGCAATTCGCAGCAGTGGGGCCCAGAAAGCTCAGGCCAACCTGTGCTGCGGATTCCAATCCCCAGCTGCCTAGTTGTACCTGGCTGGACACAAAAATGAGGCGAAGCCTACGTCATTTGTTTTCTAATTATTTCATGAAATTCATGAAATAATAAAAAAAGGGCTTCCCTTTATTTTTGGTTCCCAGCCGGGTACAAATAGGCAACTGGGGGTTGGGGGCAGCCGTACCTGCCTGCTGTACCTGGCTAGCATGCAAAAATATGGCGAAGCCCACATAATTTTTTCAGGGGGCAAAAAACTTCTGCATACAGTCCTGGATGGAGTATGCTGAGCCTTGTAGTTCTGCAGCTGCTGTCTGTCTGTATGGAGAAGAGCAGACAGCAGCTGCAGAACTACAAGGCTCAGCATACTCCATCCAGGACTTTATGCAGAAGTTTTTTGCCCACCAAAAAAATGACGTGGGCTTCGCCATATTTTTGTATGTTACCAGGTACAGCAGGCAGCCACGGGCTGCCTCCAACCCCCAGTTGCCTATTTGTACCCGGCTGGGAACCAAAAATATAGGGAAGCCCATTTTTTTTTAATTATTTCACTTATTTCATGAAATAATTAAAAAACAAATGACGTGGGCTTCGCCCCATTTTTGTGTCCAGCCGGGTACAACTAGGCAGCTGGGGATTGGAATCCGCAGCACAGGTTAGCCCGAGGTTTCTGGGCGCCTCTGCTGCGGATTTCAGTCCGCAGCCGTCCCAGAAAATGGCGCTCTCATAGAAGCGCCATCATCTGGCGCTGTATCCAACTCTTCCAACAGCCCTGGAGCCGGGTGGCTTGTTGGGTAATCATGAGTTAATACTGGCTTTGTTTTACTAGCCAGTATTAAGCCAGAGATTCTTAATGTCAGGCACGTTTGACCCGGCCATTAAGAATCTCCAATAAAGGGTTAAAAAAAAGACACCACACAGAGAAAAAATACTTTAATAGAAATAAATACACAGACACATTAGAGACTCCATCTTTATTACCCCCTGTCAGCCCTCCACGATCCTGCTCTTCTGTCTTCTTTCTTTCTAGTGTAGTAGTAGTGGCGATTGTAGTGAGGATGAGGTTCACCAGCCCATCACTTGGGGCTGGGGAACCTCATCCTCAGTACAATCCTCACTAGTGCAGTAGTAGTGACGATTGTAGTGAGGATGAGGTTCACCAGCCCATCACTTGGGGCTGGGGAACCTCATCCTCACTACAATCCTCACTAGTGTAGTAGTAGTGACGATTGTAGTGAGGATGAGGTTCACCAGCCCATCACTTGGGGCTGGGGAACCTCATCCTCAGTACAATCCTCACTACAATCGGGAAGCAGCGTGCAGCTTTCACTCCATGAGTGATCAGTGCTGGCTGTCAGCGGTAACAGCGGTAACGCTGACAGACGCGTTACCATAGCAACGGTGCTCTCGGAGCTGCGGTTAGCGGTGACGTCACTGCTAACTGCGTTGCTATGGCAACGGTGATCTCCGTTAATGACCGGCTGTGTCAGCCGGTCCCTAACGGAACGGGGAGTCGACCGTGTGCTAGAGCATGTCGCCGGTACACGGCGATACACATATGTGCACCGTGTACCGGAGAGATGCACTCGCAGGTCCTACATGACGCGTCATAGTCATGTGACCAGTCTGTAGCCAATGAGATAATAGCCACGTGACTGGTCACATGGCTATTTTGACGTCACGATAGGTCCTGCATCTCTGCTGGCAGTGCCGGTCACGGGAGGATTCAGCGATCATCGGATGGAATAGCGGCAGGAGATAGAGTGCAGAAGGGATCGCGGGGACCGGTAAGTGTTATGGCAATGTTTATTAACTGTTTGTGTACATTTATAATGCATTTTTATGTGTTTGTGATTGCCTCCCATTATAGCCTATAGGTTCGAATTTGGTTCGTCGAACGTTCGACGAACCGAACTCGAACGGGACCTCCGTTCGGCGAACCGACCTCGAGCCGAACCGGGACCGGTTCGCTCATCTCTACTTATAATTAGTTTCTAATGACCCCAAAATGTCATAAGAGAAGTGAACGAATATCATGAAACAAGCGTTGCAAGAAACGTTCATGCTCAATAATTGAATGGTGTAAATGGACCTTAAGCCCTATAGCTTCCTCCATATCTCCCTGTAAGAAGGACATGCTGATACATTGTGCGCTGGGAGATTGGGTACATGATAAGGATCTAGAATTAAGCACGAATATTACAAGACATCACAAAGAGATAATCTTCTGTTTTATGCATTTTACATTCCAGTCAGGTCCGAAGTAAAAGGCATTTTGGACAGCAGACACCGCCGGTGCCCTTTGGCTGCCCTTCAGGTGTGCACAGCACGGTGTAAAACACAAGAATGAATCCATCTTAATACATTTAAGCTGGTAGATAGTGACTAGCGATGGACATCGGAGAAAACGTTAACTCCACACAGGCTGCAGAGATGTCGGCTCAGTATTTACGCCTTGTCCTGTTGGATGTCACACAACTGACACACTAGCATTATCCCCGTATATTATCAGTTTTCACTTATTGTAAACAGTTTGAATATTACCTAGAGGAGAATTGCAGCTATAAGACTCCTCACCACTGGCAGCTAGATTGGTTTGTCAGTCTCCGCAAGGAGAAAAGTTTTCCCCTTAGACCCCAGTAGAGCTTCTCATTCAGCCAGATCAGATCTTATACTTTGCACTGACAAGGGACAATCACCCCGAAACACCGTGTCTGTAAATTGAGGTTCTGATCTGGCATAAATCCTAGGTCATATGAAAGGCTCATTAAAGAGCCACTTTTGACTTTTAGGATTGCTACTTCCAATAGGTAACACTAGAGTTTGTCTCCTTCCTCCCTGAAGAGACAATTTGAATATTTCCCAGAGGAGTAATGCAGCTATAAGACTCCTCACCACTGACAGCCAGACTGGTTTGTCAGTCTCCGCAAAGAGAAAAGTTTTCCCCTTAGACCCCAGTAGAGCTTCTCATTCAGCCAGATCGGATCTCATACTTTGCACTGACAAGGGACTATCATCCCGAAACACCGTGTCTGCAAATTGAGGTTCTGATCTGCAATAATTCCAAGGTCATGTGAAAATACTTGTTAAAGGGCCACTTTTGACTTTTAGGATTGCTACTTCCAATAGATGGTGCCAGAGTTCATCTCCTTCCTCCCTAAAGAGACTATTTGAATATTTGCCAGAGGGGCATTGCAGCTATAAGACTCCTTATCACTGACAGCCAGATTGGTTTGTCAGTCTCCACAAGGAGAAACCTTTTCCCCTTAGACCCCACTTATTGTAAAAACATATGAACTTTCTTTTCCATGAGATGGTTCAGAATAATAACTGCTTCTATGTCCTCCAGATCTGCCTTGAGTCCATCATGACCGGGTTCTACTTCCTCCTTCCCAATGTCACTCCACTTGGCCTTTATGGCCAGTCAAGGCTGCAATTTAGCTCTTGAGTATTCAGGAGTAAGTCCACTCTGTTAGCATGTGTTGTCATCCTTGATGAGCCACAATACAAACCCAAGCTCTACTGTCATTGCGCTCTGCTACTATCTCCACAAGTGTGCCACCAGACAACAGTCTTTCTTCTGCTCACACGCTATACTCTGCTGTATGAAGGTGCTAGTCTGCACACTCAGTTTTACTATATCAAGGTAACTGGCTGCTTATTCAGATCTGCTGTTTCAAAGTTCTTGTTCAAAGTTATAGTGTCATGTCTTCCGATTGAGCACTCCTGCACTTCAGCCTTAGGCAATTTTAATTTTTAATTTGCAGGTTCCTGTCCACCCAGATATTGGAGGGTTTTTTTTAACCTAAAGAGAGGCATTAGAATAGGCAGAGACCAAACAAGTCACCTTGGCATTGGCTGTTGGGCTCACATAAAACTGGCCATTTTGTGTGCTTAATTTTTTACATGTTTTCCATAGCAGTATTGCATGCCTTTATTCATTGTTAGCCAGTATCACATTTGCGAGTGCCTTGCGTGTAACTCGCACGTGTCTCGCATCGCATCACCCTGCACGGCCTGACACTCTCCAGACAGGAGTGGGTTAGCTGCATAAAAATACATGTAACCGACCCGCTCCTGTCAGGAGAGTGTGCAGCCGTGCTGGTTGATGCGATGCGAGACTCGCATGACATACGCAAGTGTGACTCTGGCCTTACACATATCTTAGCACTACAGAGTGCAACTGTCTCCTTTTTGTTACTGTGTTTCATGCTCAGTTTGCACCTGTTCACATTAGAAAGTTAGGAAATACCACCAGTCTTTTTTTTAGATTATAGGGTCATGCCTTCTGATTGAGAACTCCTGTTCTTCAGCCTCATGCAATTTTAATTTTTCATTTGCAGGTTCCTGTCCACCCATAAATTGGAGGGGTTTTTGGAACCCAAAGGGAGGCATTAAACTAGGCAGGGACCCAACAATATGAGGTTGCCTTGGTTGTCAGGCTGATATAAAACTGACCATTTTGTGTGCTAAGTATCTTATTTTTTATATATTTTCCATAGCAGTATTACATGTCTATATTACTATATTCATTACAGAGTGCAACTGTCTCTTTTTTGTTACTATGTTTCATGCTCCGTATGCACCTGTTCACACTAGAAAGTTAGGAAGTGACACCAGTCTTTTTCTTGTCTGCACTCTCGGCTCAACTTTATGAAGGTGTTTGCACACTCAGGTAGGTTATATCAAGGTGTCTGCCTCTCGTGCTCTGTTGTACCAAGATTCTGGTCCGTACTCTCGGCCCAACTGTCTAATGGTGTTTGTCTGCACACTTGGGTCTCTGAAATCATGGTACCTGATTGTCCATTTGGCTGTGCCGGTCAACTGCTAGGAATAGCATGCTCAGTGTCACAATGTGACTGCAGGATAATGATGGACAAGGGCTCTCATACTGACCCTCACGTAAACTATCCTTAACCTTGGGGTTAGCACTAATGGTGGAGATGCCTGAATCCCGTGCCTGGCTAATCTCCTGACCAGATCTAGTCTGTTACCCCCTCCCATGGAAGGAAGCTGCAGAAGTGTGATGGTAACACAGATTAAAGGCTACTTTACACGCAGCGACATCACTGGCGTTGTCGCTGCCGATCGCACCCGCCCCCATCGTTTGTGCGTCACGGGCAAATTGCTGCCCGTGATGCACAATATCGCAAGGCCCCGTCACACAAACATACCTTCCTAGCGACGTCGCTGTGGCCGGCGAACTGCCTCTTTACTAAGGGGGCGGTTCATGCGACGTCACAGCGACATCACACAGCAGGCGTCCAATAGAAGCAGAGGGGCGGAGAGCAGGTGCATGAAAGTCACGCCCACCTCGTTGCCGGAGGACGCAGGTACGGTGTTTTTGTCGTTCCTGGGGTGTCACGCCTAGCGATGTGTGCTGCCTCAGGAACGACCAACAACCTGCGTCCTGAACCAACAACGACATTTGTGAAATGAACGTGTCAACGATCAACAATTAGGTGAGTATTTGGGATCGTTAGCTGTCGCTCGAACGTTTCACACACAATGACGTCACTAACAAGGCCGGATGTGCGTCATGAATTCCATGACCCCAACGATATCTCGTTAGCGATGTCGTTGCGTGTAAAGCCCCCTTAAGACTGACAGGGGAATACGAAAACTCAGAGACACTGCAAACTCGCAGGAACAAACAGTAAGAGCCTAAAGGCCGCTTTACACGCTGCAAAATCGCTAAAGCGATGTCGTTGGGGTCACGGAATTCGTGACCCACATCCGGTCGCATTAGCGATTTCGTTGCGTGCAACACCTACGTACGATCGAAAATGCGTGTAAAATCGCTATACATGCCCCCCTATTCCCAATTATCGTTGCTGCTGCAGGTACGATGTTGTTTGTCGTTCCTGCGGCAGCACACATCGCTATGTGTGACACCGCAGAAACGAGGAACCTCACCTTACCTGCAGTCGCCGGCAATGAGGAAGGAAGGAGGTGGGCGGGATGTTACGTCCCACTCACCTCTGACCCTCCACTTCGATTGGGTGGCCGCTTAGTGAAGTCGCTGTGACGCCGAACGAACCGCCCCCTTAGAAAGGAGGTGGTTCGCCGATCACAGCGACGTCGCTAGGCAGGTAAGTAGTGTGACAGGTCCGTGCGATTTTGTGCACCACAGGCAACGATTTGCCAGTGATGCACAAACGATGAGGGCGGGTACGCATGCTAGCGATCTCACTAGCGAGATTGCAGCGTGTAAAGTGGCCTTAAGGAGAAAAGCAAGAGCAGCAAGGTAGCAATACAAACACAACAAGGGTTAACATTACAACCGCTCACAGTAATAATGCACAACAACCACTAGTAAGTCTGGATCACAACACCTCACCAGACCAGTATAGGTAAACTATAGCTGACATTAATTAAATAGTTCAGCCAACATATTTAGGAGGGGAGCAAACGTGATTTGCTCCTACACAGCATGTGATCAAAGAGACTAACAAGCAGCCCAGCAGAGATTAACTCTTGTTAGCCTACCTAATGCCTGCATCTGCCTGCGTCTCCCTGCGCAGATCACAGACCTCAGAAAAATTAGCAGATATTGTGCCAGAATCTGTTCCACATCACTTCAGGTGTGGACTTGATCTCTAGTTCAGCTGTTCTATGTCCTGTCCACCGGTTTTCTTACTCTGCTGTATCTAACTGCACCCATGCCTATAGTCTGAGCTGCTCATCAAGACCTAAAGCCCCCGTTACACGCGTCGAATTATCGCGCGTTCGCATTTGCGATCGCACCTGCCCCCATCGTTTGTGCGTTACGGGCAATTTGTCGGTAACTCCCGTCACACGTACTTACCTTCCAAACGACCTCGCTGTGGGCGGCGAACATCCTCTTCCTAAAGGGGGAGGGACGTTCGGCGTCACAGCGACATCACACAGCGGCCGCCCAATAGAGCGGAAGGGCGGAGATGTGCGGGACGTAAACATCCCGCCCACCTCTTTCCTTCCTCATTGCTGGCGGCCGCAGGTAAGCTGTGTTCAACGTTCCCGGGGTGTCACACGGAGCAACGTGTGCTGCCTCGGAAACAATGAACAACCGGCGCGCAGAAGGATGATCGATTTTTTTGAAAATGAGCGACGTGTCAACAAGCAACGATAAGGTGTATTTTTGCTCGTTCACAGTCGCTCGTAGCTGTCACACGCTACGATATGTCAAACGATGCCGGATGTGCGTCACTAACGACGTGACCCCGACGACATATCGTTAGATATATCGTAGCGTGTAACGGGGCATTAAGGCTTATCAAGTTCACCTTACTGGGTGGGTTATAACAACCATCTCTATAAATCAGGTGTCCACCTGTTGTCATCATTGGTCGATATGAAAAATGCAACATTACATTATTTCTCCTATTGATAGGAAAAAAATAAAAATAATGGCACCAAATATATAAAAGTTAATCATTAAAGCTTTTGTTTTAAACAATACATTTTTTTCAGACATTAAATTGTAACATTTTATTTTTAATTAAATCAACATATTCCAATGCGAAATGTAAGTACGGTATGTGTTTGTATCTATCCGTACTGGATAGATACAAACACATACCGTACTTACATTTCGTACTATAAACCGATCATCACAGTAAGACTCTGTTCACATGTCCAGTAGACATTTCCATTCTTGGATTCATTTTGGAATCATAAAAATGGAAATAAAACATATCAGTACCGGATCCATTCATGTGAATTGCAACGTAAGGGTCATAAAATGTCTTTTACCTCCTTTTCTAGCTGCAGTTTCTTTTGTAGCTGAATTAAAAAACGTCGCCTGCACAACTTTATTTTTTGTCTGTCCCCCAAAAAAGTGAAAGCAACATTAACGTCTATGGGCATAATGTAAAATCATCCGTTATGTCATCTGTTAACAGATTCATTTTTTAGCAGTGAACATGCCTATATAAAAACGGAACAAAGCCAGATGCAAAATGGAAACCAAAATGCCCATTTTTAAACAGATCTGTTTTTTTTGTTTGTTTTTTTTTAAACTTAAACTTTGATTTAAATTACCCATCATTTTTTCCACTGTTTATAATCGTCCAATTTATTTAATTATTTCTTGAAATTCTGGATCTGTTATGGATGACCTGTAACAAGAGCCTTAAGGCCACTTTACACACAGCGACATCGCTAGTGTGCGTACCCGCCCTCGTGGTTTGTGTGTCACGGGCAAATCGCTGCGGCCGGCGAGCCGCCTCCTTTCTAAGGGGGAGGTTTGTTCGGCATCACAGCGGCCGCAGGTAAGGCGAGGTTCCTCGTTCCTGGGGTGTCCCATGTAGCGACGTGTGCTGCCGCAGGAACAACGAACAACCTGAGTCCTGCAACAGCAACGATATTTGGGATTAGAACGGCGTGTCAACGATCAACGATTAGGTGAGTAATTTTGATAGTTAACGGTCGTTCGTGCATTTCACATGCAACGACGTTGGTAACGAGGCCGGATGTGCATCACGAATTCCGTGACCCCGGCGATATATCGTTAGCGATGTCTTTGCGTGTAAAGCCCCCTTAAGGCTATGTTCACATGCTGCATTTTTGTGGTGACCACAAAAATGCACCTTGTGGCCAGAAAAATCTGCATCAAAAACACATGCGTTTTTGGTGCGTTTTTCATGTGTTTTTAATGCTTTTTTTGAGCATGTGTTTTCTATATGTTTTTCCATGTGTTTTTGATGCTTTTTATGAGCATGCATTTTTGGTGCGTTTTTCATGTGTTTTTGATGCTTTTTTTGAGCATGCTTTTTTTCGTGTGTTTTTCATGTGTTTTTGATGCTTTTTTGAGCATGCGGTTTTGGTGTGGTTTTCATGTGTTTTTGATGCTTTAGTGGAGCATGCATTTTTGGTTCGTTTTTCATGTGTTTTTGATGCTTTTTTTGAGCATGCGTTTTCTGTACGTTTTTCATCTGTTTTTGTTACTTTTTTGAGCATGCATTTTTGTGTGTTTTTCATGTGGTTTTGATGCTTTTTTGAGCATGCATTTTTAGTGCATATGCATTATTTGAGCATGCATTTTTGGTGCATTTTTCATGTGTTTTTTATGCTTTCTTTGAGCATGCGGTTTTGGTGCGTTTTTTATGTGTTTTTAATGCATTCTTTGAGCATGCATTTTTGGTGCCTTTTTCATGTGCCTGAGTGACGTCACCAGTCATCACTGCTTGCTCATTCATTCTCTACCTGAAGCTTACAGCAAGTGGTCATGTTCTATGGCTGCGCTCCATGACTTCAGAAGTAGCAGACCTGGAATCGTTGTGGGACCTTGCGTGGATTACGTTAGACCTGGGTTTTTTTTGGCATTTTAGGTTTGCCTCGTCCCAATCCATACAGTCAATCTGGCAAGTTACTGCAAAAATTATGAAGCGTCTGCTTATTCTGTCTGCTCTAGTGTGAAAACGGCAATATATTCTATTCCGTACAGTAACCAAGATGCAAAATCTAATATATAAAGCTGAATGTGTGTGTGTGTGTGTTTGTGTGTGTATGTCCGGGATTGGCATCTGCACCGTCGCAGCTACAGCCACAAAATTTTGCACACTCACACGTCTGGACCCCGAGACCGTCATAGGCTATGTTTTGAGGGGAAATTTTAACCCCGTGCTTTACAGTTATTCACCAAAAAACCTGCCTCCATTAAAGCGAATGGAGCTGGGAGCCACAGTGCAGCCAGAACTTCAGAAGAATGCGCAGCCACGCCCTTATATGGAATGTTGGCGTGTCACAATGCAGCCAGGGAAAGAGACAGACACAGACACAGACAGGGAAAGAGGCAGGCACAGACAGGATAAGAAACAGACATAGACAGGGTAAGAGACAGACACAAAGAGACAGACAAAGAGACAGACTGACAGGGAAAGAGACAGACACAGACAGAGACAGAGACAGACACAGAGAAACAGACAGACAGGGAAAGAAAGGGAAAGAGACAGACAGGGTAAGAGACAGACAAAGACAGGTAAAGAGACAGACAAAGAGACAGACACAGGGAAAGAGACAGACAGGGAAAGTGACAGAGATAGATAGACAGTCAGGGAAAGAGATAGATAGACAGACAGGGAAAGAGATTGAGACAGACGGAGAAAGAGACAGAGACAGTCAGAGACAGACAGGGAAAGAGACAGACAGACAAAGAGAGAGAGAGATATACAGAGGGGGAGAAAGACAGAGAATGGGAGAGAAACAGAGAGACAGTTACTATCCCGGGCGTTAATACATTCTATTTATACATTGTATCCCGGGAATGTTAATACATTCTATTTTGTTAAAAACAGTTATTAACCCGGGAGAAGTCAGGTAGTAAAATAATAAAAAGTGAAATATCTTTAAAAAAAAAAAAAAAAAAAACCCCATATGTATATAATGTTATTTTTTTATCACACATTCCCTTTGTTTATTTATTTTTAATAAAATCAAAGCATAAATATTGTATTGCCTTATCAGCATGCTGAAGAACTGGGACATGAACGACATTATAGTTCTATCACTGAGAAGAAATATGGACACACCAATTATTATATTTCTAGTCAACTAGGCCACAGTGCCTATATATGTCATATGTAAAAAGCTCAATAGGGATAATAAAAGCTAGAGCCCTTCAAACACAGCGCAGATTAATGTGCGGCACCTTCAATGCTTCATGTTCACAATGACTATATAAAGTGCACTGCAAGTGTGGTAGATAAATGAATTAATACCAGACAGAAACTGGTATAAAAATACTTATCTACAGTATATCAATACAAAGGTTCCATTAATGACATCCTTTTCATTATCTGGATGCTTGTTGATAGGCGATTGCTTGGACATATAACTGCAATGATTTTCTATCCGGAAAAATAATTCTCATAATTGAAATGATCATTTATTTGTTTGGAATCCTAGGTATATTTTTGATTGAGAATGTAATAACGCTACATACCATGGAATAACGATTACAAAATTGCTGTACGATGTTTATCAATGTTAAACCATGATATAAAAAAGAAATACATATTGCAATTTTTCCACTGGCCACTTGGTGTCAGCACAACCAGCTACATTCCTAACTAGAAGTGATGGGGGGACCTGGACTGTAAAAGTCCAGATCCGCGTGGTTTCAAACATACCGGAGTACCGGGCCTGGGATTCTCAGGGAACTCCAGGTAATGTTCCGAATCCGGCACTCGAGAGTTTATCTTGGTTTCATCAAAGCACAGGACACGGTTCCAGTAATCCATGTCCTTGCTCTGCTTGTCTTCAGCAAACTGTTTGTGGGCTTCCTTGTGTATCATCTTTAGAAGAGGCTTCCTTCTGGAATGACAGCCTTGCAGAGCAATTTGATACAGTGTGCTGCATATGGTCTGAGCACTGACAGGCGGACACCCCCAACCCTGTACCCTCTGCAGCAATGTGGGCAGCACTCATATATCTATTTTGAAAAGACAACCTGTGGATATGACACTGAACTTCTTTGGTCGACCATAGTGAGGCCTGTTATGAGTAAAACCTGTTTTGTTAAAGGGAACCTGTCGCCACTTTTTTGGACTATTAGTTGCGGCCGCCACCACCACCAGTTTGCTCTTATATACAGCATTCTAACATGCTGTATGTGACGCCCTGGACTAGCCAGGAAGTCACAGGTAGGCCCTTGCATAACACCCGTCCCCCCTAATAAGGTAACAGCAGCCAACCACACAAAACCTAGTCACCTCCCTCAGGGCTCAATGGACACACCAGGGGGCGGAGCCAGGCAGTTGGTCACACCCACCGAGGAGTCCAGAGGGCCTGAGGCAATTAAAACAGTCAGAGAGTGAGTCTAGAGTAGTTGGGAGTGACAGGAGTGAAGGAGAGAGAAGCAGGCCTGTGGTGACAGGTCTGCCACAGTCTGACAGGTGTGAGGGTCGTAGCCCGCACACCTTGGCTAGGAGGCAGGTGGTGGCCTGGCCTGCAGGAGCCGGGAAGATGGCCAGGTGGAACCGTAAGGGACCGGGACAGGGTAGTTGCCCGTCGGTACCGAAGCGGGGAACTGACTGCAAACCGGAGCACCAGTGGGGTCCTCAGACCCAGAACAAGGCCCAGAAGCCACTGGACCACGTCGAATTCACTGATCGAGGTCTGGACCTTAGGTCCTTTCCTGTCCCAAGACCCGAAAGTAGGCAACAGCCCACCGAGGGGGATAGAAAGCCACCGCACAGGCAGAGAGATTCCACGGGCCAGTGTCTGCAGGCAAACGGACTCCTCCGACATATATATAGCCGGGGAGCGGACACCCATTGCTGAGGCATAGGCAGTCAACACGAACATAAAGAGGTGCAGGAGAAAGACCAGGACCACCAACCCGGGTGGGGGACAAGACGCAGCCGGCTGCGGGCACCGACCATCACCAATTTGGTTTACCAGAGACTTGCATGTATCAATAATCGTGAGTACAACAGTGCCATCCGGCCGTGCTCCGCCCTGCACCATACAGCCACTACACACTTCCCCAAACGGGTCCCGGGGCCCCAATCCCTGGCCACGGAGGGGTTAACATCTTTAACATCTTGCTAAACGACCATCTCCCCCGGGTGCCCCATAATCGCAGCGGTGGTGTCTACACCTTCACCACGTCCTGTGGGTGGTGTCACGAACTCAAAACATGGCTCCGGCCGTACACCTACCTAACCACCCCCATCGAGATCGCCAGCAACCCCTTGCAGAGAGACGTGTCCCCCGGGTCCAGAGGCGCTCGAGCCACCCACCAAATGAGCCCGGATCCGAGCGGCTCGGCTGTGGGGGCAGTACACTGTACATAAGAACCCGGGCCGGGAGAATAACATAAAAAACACTTTATAATACTTACCTAACGGTTGCTTGGTTGGCCTAATGGGCGTCTCCGTTGTCCAGTGCCGGCGCCGCCTCTTTCGGCCATCTTCGTCCTCTTTCTTCTCTAGCCGTGGTGCATGACGCGTCCGACGTCATCCACACTCGCCGGCATTCAGGTCCTGAGCAGGGCAGATCAAAGTATTGTAGTGCGCCTGCGCGGGATCAGCGAGTGTGTATGACGTTAGATGTGTCATGCACCCAGGCTTCAAGAAAGAGGACGAAGATGGCTGAAAGGGGAGGCGCCGACACCGGAGAACGGAGACGCTCATTAGGCCAACCTAGCGACTGTTAGGTAAGTATTATAAAGTGTTTTTTATGTTATACTCCCGGCCCGGGCTCTTATATACAACATGTTAGAATGCTGTATATAAGAGCCCGGTGGTGGTGGCCGCATCTTATAGGCCAAAAAACTGGTGACAGGTTCCCTTTAAACTGCTCTATGGTCTTGGCCACTGTGCTGCAGCTCAGTGTCAGGGTTTCAACAATCTTCTTATAGACTAGGCTATCTTTATGGGGAGCAACAATTATTTATTTCAGATCCTCAGAGAATTCTTTGCCATGAGCATCCTGTGACCAGTATGCGAGAGTGTGTGAGCGATAACACCAAATGTAATACACCTGCTCCCCATTCATACCTGATACCTTGTAATGCTAATGAGTCCCATGACACCGGGGTGGGAAATTGTCTAATTGGGCAAAGTAAATCCGTTTTCACTTAGAGGTGTACTCACTTTTGTTGTCAGAGGTTTAGACAAAAATGATTGTGTGTTAATTTATTTAGATGGAACCACATTTAGACTGCTATACAAGCTGCACACTGACTACTGTACATATCTTCAGTGTCGTCCCATGAAAATATATAATAAAATATTTACAAATATGTGAAAGGTGTACTCACATTTGTGATATACTGTATCTATGTAATGAAACACTACGGTTGTTCCATTTTTTTCTGACAATTTATTGCCTTTATATAGAGTGGATGTTTTTAAATTGAAGTGATAAGTTGTTTTAATACTTTCAGGTATAATGTAATCCCAAAAGACCTCAACGTTTGTATTGACCTAATACAGATATTGCAACAATGTATCATCCTTAGGAGCTATGCTGTCTTCATACCAGCAAGAAGTTTATGGAAAGTTTGGTCTTTTTCACAATGAGATAATGAGGAACCTAACAAACCTAACAAGTTATGGGAAGTATATTACTAAAACGTCTTGCTCCTAGCTGACTATTACTGCAAATATCTATCTATCGACCAAAAATTGAGCAGCAAAATTACCAATATGGTGGGTGCAAAGCCTACCTTACAATGGTCACATTGTAAAGATATCGAAAAAATAAATTAAAGACAGCTCTCCAAAAATGGTGAAGTAAATCCACCTTTATTAGCTTATAAAGTGTGACGACGTTTCGGTTCCTAAGACCCTTTATCAAGGATTTATGAAGATTGTTGGGAAACAACAGTAAAAAGACACAAACATTACAGGCACTCAGTGAGAACATGTAGGGGGGTTGAGAGTTAGGCCCACCCCTGCATTTGTACTTGGCACACCACTGTCCTACGTACTGTCTGCAAATGTTTTGTTTTATGTGATTTCGCCACCAGGTGGCAGGGTTGCAACATAGTTCTCCTGGCACCTGGGTGGGCAGGGAGAGAGCATTAGTGTGAGGAGGATAGGAGAATATAAAGGAGGGACAGGAAGTAGACTGCAGGAGAGTCCCTAGGAAGATGGATGAGTAACAAGCTCACCATGATGATTCTGACCTTATGGGTCACCCCTGCGACCGTGATACGCGGGATCCGGATCCGGATTGATCAACTGCGTCTCCAGAAGAGGGGTATAGTCTAACGGTCGGGGGTCTGGCAATTGTTTCACCTGGCTGCTAATACTTGGAGAATTCCACACTCGCTGAAAGGTCAGTGCGCCCTCAGGTAGAAACATATGCCTGGATGGCCTAGGCATAAATGGAGAGTCCTGTCTGTTTTTACGCGATAGCGTCCCCTGTGGGTGGGGTGAATGGGCCCAATGGACTTCATGACCTGGTATCGTGCCAGTGTGATGTGTAGTGATGGAAGGAGAGGCCTAGTGGTGACAGAGAGTGCCCAGGTGCCAGGGAGACGGACTGCTGCTAAAATAAATGAGAGAATGAATTTGAGAAGAAACCTTATGTGTAGAATTCCGGTATCTGCAAACTGCGGACCGAGATGTTGCTGAAGATAGAAGAGAATAAAGTTGATTTGTTTGTTTAAGAAATAGAGACTGCTGCTGGACTTTATTCCATAAGAATGTGTGCCGCACGAGACTGTTCTGTGAGTGGTCTGGTGACGGGGAGGTGTGGGGTTAACAACAGGTTGTGCTGTTACCTGTTGTTCCCCGAGCTGCCACGACTATATCTGATACCTGCCCCGTGCCAACCACCACAAACATACAGTGAGAAATTCAGGCTATGACTGCAGACGTTCTACGTAATACATTCAACAATATGGTATGGTGTGTGCAGGCGTACTTGGATGCAAACGATTGACATTTTCAACACTTGCTTTAAAACATCAGTTTCTCATGAACCAAAGTACAGAGCCTGGCAAAAGTATTGGGCCCCCTTGAATTTTTGGACCTATTCCCACATTTCAGGCTGCAAACATAAAAGATAACCATTTTAATGTTATGATGAAGAATGATATTTATTGCTTAATTTAAACTTTTTTAAAAAATAAATAACTGAACAGTGGGGCGTGTAATATTATTCATCCCCTTTACTTTCAGTGCAGAAAACTCACTCCAGAAGTTCATTGAGGATCTCTGAATGATCCAATGTTGTCCTAAATGACTGATGATGATAAATATAAGCCACCTGTGTGTAATCTAGTCTCCGTATAAATGCACCTGCTCTGTGATGGTATCAGGGTTCTGTTTAAAGCACAGAAAGCATCATGAAGACCAAGGAACACAACAGGCAGGTCCGTGATACTGTTGTGGTGAAGTTTAAAGCTGGATTTGGTTAGAAAAAGATTTCCAAAACTTTAAACATCCCAAGGAGCACTGTGCAAGCGATCATATTGAAATGGAAGGAGTATCATACCACTGCAAATCTACCAAGACCCGGCCGTCCATCCAAGCTTTCATCTCAAACAAGGAGAAGACTGATGAGAGATGCAGTCAAGAGACCCATGATCACTCTGGATGAACTGCAGAGATCTACAGCTGGAGTGGGACACTCTGTCCATAGGACAACCATCAGTCGTACTATGCACAAATCTGGCCTTTATGGAAGAGTGGGAAGGAGAAAGCCATTTCTCAAAGATATCCATAAAAAGTGTTGTTTAAAGTTTGCCACAAGCCACCTGGGAGACACCAAACATTTGGAAGAAGGTGCTCTGGTCAGATGAAACCAAAATTGAACTATTTGGGCACAATGCCAAACGATTTGTTTGGTGTAAAAGCAACACAGCTCATCACCCTGATCACACCATTCCCACTGTCAAACATGGTGGTGGCAGCATCATGGTTTGGGCCTGCTTTTCTTCAGCAGGGACAGGGAAAATGATTAAAATTGATGGGAAGATGGATGGCGCCAAATACAGGACCATTCTTGAAGAAAACCTGTTGGAGTCTGCAAAAGACTTGAGACTGGGACGGAGATTTATCTTCCAACAAGACAATGATCCCAAACATAAAGCAAAATCTACAATGGAATGGTTCACAAATAAACGTATCCAGGTGTTAGAATGGCCAAGTCACAGTCCAGACCTGAATCCAATCGAGAATCTGTGGAAAGAGCTGAAAACTGCTGTTCACAAACGCTCTCCATCCAACCTCACTCAGCTCCTGCTGTTTACAAAGGAAAAATGGGCGAGAATTTCAGTCTCTTGATGTGCAAAACTGATAAACACATACCCCAAGTGACTGCAGCTGTAATCGCAGCAAAAGGTGGCGCTACAAAGTATTAACTTAAAGGGGATGAATAATATTTCATGCCCCAATTTTTAGTTATTTATTTTTTAAAAAAGTTTAAAATAAGCAATAAATATCGTTCACTTTCACAATTGTGTCCCACTTGTTCTTGATTCTTCACCATAACATTAACATTTTTATCTTTATGTTTGAAGCCTGAAATGTGGGAAAAGGTTGAAAAATTCAAGGGGGCAGAATACTTTTGCAACGCACTGTATGAACAGTCCAAATTTCAGTACGATAAATTGCATATTTTAGAACTTACAGCAATGAGTGAATCACTGTCATGCCTCCGGCCGCAGGTCCGACCCAATATTGGGCAGGGGAGTTGGTGCCCAGCATGTGGCTCCATACGGTCTGCCCATCCAGCTGTCTTTCCTTCCATAGAGGGTAATCACTGGGATCGCAGTCCTGGACCTTCATCCAGCTCTCCGCATGTGGCATACTTCCACCTGTGGCCTGTTCTTCCAGAAGCATGCATGCAACGAACAGATCTTCCAGGATGTTCCATAGGTGATGCCCTCCGCATCCTGGTAGGATTTACAGGGCCAGTATGCCTTAACCTGGAAGTGCTTCCCGGCTTATCTTGGAGAGGCACTGGGCATATAAGGTAGCCACCCCTTCTGGAAGGTGCCTAAGCAATGTCTTCCTGTCCCTTAGTGTGGTGTTGCTTTCCCTGTTCCTTGTCTTTGTTGTTTATCCATGTTCCTGTTCCTAACCTCTGGAGCCGACTGTGCCTATCTGCTGCTCCAGTCCGTACCTGGGGTCTCAGCGTTCCACACTTGGCCAACTGTGACTACTCCGCTTCAGCCTGCTGGATCGGATTAAGCAGTGCCAGAGGAGGTCCTTACTGGGTCGCCTGGTGTCAACATCCTTTCTACTACTGGTCCAAGGCCTGGCTCGGTGTTATCATCTACCTCCACTCTGGACTGGACTTTGCTGGAGCTCAGGTTATACCTACTGTACATTGCTACTCGGCCATACCTACGAGTATTAGCACTTCTCTTTTGGTGGCTGTACTTGTACGCTCTACTCTATACAAGGACTCTTGTTATTTGGTGCCGGTCATGCTCTGATCATTAAAGCTTTTCCCCTCCCTCAAGCTTTGTCTGAGTCCGTTCCTGGGGTCAGCTGCCACAGTCATCTGTGGTCCTGTGGGTTCACTACCGTGCTCCCCCATGGATAGTGCAACAATCACCCTCTACCTTTCTCCACATCTTTCTCTCCACCCGATTACTGTACTGATCACTTTCTTTACAAGATACAACATACAATCTGAATATACAAGTCTATACACAGGGGGATTAGGCTACATGCTGCAGCCCAGGAGTGGACACAGACTGAAGAAGACCCTTCTGCAAAAGCAATATATGGGCCCTATGCAATGCAACAGCTCATTGTATTGCTCAATTTCACCTTTTTTGGAGGTAGAAGTGGCTCCCTTCCCTCTTGGGTCCCTGCATGGCCACACAGGTTGCCCCAATGGTAACATATATGTAATTAGTGAGGAAGGCCAAAGAGGCAATCAGTGGCACAGATGCACAGAGATATTGTACCTTACCCCAAAGATGGATTACTCTACTCCTGTATTCCATCCTCTATGTTACCTTTGCTTCTTCTGGGGGTGCTGCGGAGAGATAGGGGAGCAGGATCTCCTCTCCTCTGTGTGTGCAGCGTTAATCTGAGATGTCATAGCAGTTACTCAACACTCAATCTGGAGCGGAGTTCAGGAAAAATTACAGAAATTAAGCCTGAAGGAGGAACCTATTCTGAAAAGTCACTCGAAATAATAGGCACACTTTAAGAACAATGTAACTACATCTCAGACTTTTGTTTTCAGGCCTATGATTCCTTATAATTGTGACATTTCTCACCGCAATCTTATTTTCTACATGACTGCTCCTCTGTGGATATGGGAGATGTTGGGAGTGTATAAATATTTTGCTGTGTGGTTTGGGCAGGGACTATCATTACCAGTAAATCCATACCATAATACTTTCATTTTTAGGAAGTGCTCTGCTTCACTGCAAATGAAACAGGTGCATGCAAAATATTAATCAAATTCTTGTGTTCTATAAATGACCTTCTAAACAATTTAAGCATTATTAGAGGTAAAGGACAAAGTAGAGCAGAGGGATCCAATTTTAGCATTGCACCAATATACTGAAAATGGTAAACATTTAATAGAACTTTACACATAAACACACAAGAAATGTATCTAAATAAGACAAGCTGTTAAGGCCGCTTTACACGCTGCGACATCGCTAGCAATCGCACCCGCCCCTGTCGTTTGTGCGTCACAGACAAATCGCTGCCCGTGGTGAACAATATCGCTAGGACGCGTCAAACGGACTTACCTTCCTAGCGACGTCGCTGTGGGCGGCGAACAACCTCTTTTTTAAGGGAGAGGTTCGTGTGGTGTCACAGCGACGTCAATCAGCGGGCCACCAATAGAAGAAGAGGGGTGGAGAGCAGCCGCATTCACGTCACTCCTACCTCGTTGCCGGAGGACGCAGGTACAATGTTGTTCGTCGTTCCTGGGGTGTCACACGTAGCGATGTGTGCCGCCTCAGGAATGACGAACAACCTGCGTCCAAAATGAGCAACGATATTTGGGAAATGAACGATGTGTCAACAATCAACGATTTTTGCCGTTTTTCGGATCGTTAATGTGACGCCCTGGACTAGCCAGTTAGTCACAGGTAGACCCCTGCACAAACACCAGCCCCTAATAAGGTGACAGCAGCCAACCTACAAAACCCTTGTCACCTCTCTCAGTGTTCAATGTTTACACCAGGGGGCGGAGCCAGGCGCTTGGCCACGTCCACCGAGGAGTCCAGAGGGCCTGAGACAGGAAACAAACAGTAGTCAGTGTAGTGAGTAGTTCAAGTTGAGTAGTGAGTGAGTGGAGTTCAAGTGCAGCAGGCCTGTGGCATCAGGTCTGCAGCGACAACACTGACCGGTGCCGGGGTCGTAGCCCTGGTACCGTGGCAAGGAGGCAGATGGTGGTTGCCGCCTGCAGGAGGCGGGAAGACGGCTGGTGGAACCGTAAGGGACCGGGACAGGGTAGTGGCCTGCCGGAACCGAACCGGGGAGCCAACTGGAAACCGGAGCACCAGGAGGGGTACTCAGACCCAGAACGAGGTCCAGAAGCCACTGGACCACGTCGAATTCACTGATTGAGGTCTGGACCTTAGGTCCTTTCCTGTCCCAAGACCCGAAAGATGGCAACAGCCCACCGAGGGGGATAGAAAGCCATCGCCCAGGCAGAGAGATCCCACGGGCCAGCGCCTGCGGGCAAACGGGTTCTCCATCGCACATCAAGCCGAGGAGCGGATTACCGTTGCTGAAGCATAGGCCGTCAAGTTCTACAAAGGAGTGCAGGAGAAAGGCGGAAACCACCAACCTGAGAAAGGGGCAAAGCACAGCCGGCTGCGGGCACCGACCACCATCCTTTTTAGTTTACCAGAGACTCCGGTGTATCTGTCATAGTGAGTACAACAGTGCCCTTTGGGCCGCGCACCGCACCACACCATCTTGCCCGCACCTCACAACCACCAGGCCCCGGGACCATCACCCCCTGCCCACGGAGGGGTAACACCAGGCTGCATAACATCGTTCCCGGGAGCCTAGTTAACGGCAGCGGTGGTGTCCACATTCATCACAACCCGTGAGTGGCGTCACAAACTCACACCTTTAAACTCCACGGCCTCGGCGTGAACCTTCCCCACCGAAATCCCTACACGTAGCGCCAACTCCCTTTCAGAGCGACGTGACCCCCGGGTCCAGGAGGAGCTCAAGCCACCCACCGACGAGAACGGACCCGAGCGGCTCGGCAGCCGGCCGAGCCCCAGGGCGGTATTTTAGCGGTCACTGATAGGTGTCACACGCAACAACGTCGCTAACGAGGCTAGATGTGCGTCACGAATTCCGTGACCCCAACGATATCTCATTAGCAATGTCGTTGCGTGTAAAGCGGCCTTTAGTATCCCAAAATACCTTTATGCTGATATAGGTTCTCAAAACAGGAGAGGTGTGAAACAAAGTAAAGATGATGGACAGATGACAGATATTTTGTAGAGTTATAGACTTGAAAATGGAAGTTGGAACGGATCCAAAATATTAGATTTGCAGTTTCTGCTGCTTTATGTGTGTTACATGTAGGAGAATTACAAATATCTAGAGGTGCTCGACTAAACAGTTCTAGGAAGTGTCATCGCATCAGGTGAGCAAGGAGGGCAGTTGACATTAGGATTATTGCCCAGGTGTGCCTTAGGCTGGCCACCCTAAAATGTGCAGTTTTATCACACACCACAATGCCACAGATGTCGTAAGTTTTGAGGGAGCATGCAATTGGTATACTAATTGCAGAAATGTCCAGCAGATCTGTTGCCAGTGAATTGAATGTTAATTTCTCTACCCCTTGTAACCAATCTGGTTGTCACTGGTGAGGAGTATTATAGCTGACAGCCAGATTGGTTTTTCAGGCTCCGCAATTAGAAAAGTTATCCCCTTAGACCCCACTTTAGCTTCTCATATAGCTATGGCGCCCCTGAATGACTCAGGGTGCCATAGGGTATTGCATTCTTACCCAGGCTGCAGGGCCCACCCCCATGGTTCCAGGTGTCCAAGAAACCGATGTCACTCCCATGTGCACCACAAAACCCAATCACCTCACAGCAGTCACTGGCAGACACACCAGAAGGGATGGAACTGGAAATGGGCCAGCCACTGGGGGACTGGGCAGACTGTGAGAGGGAGACAGACAGAACAGAAGTAGGCTCCAAAGAGAGAGGAGCTTGGAGAGTGAGCTCCTGGAGAGCTAGGGACACTGGATGGGTCGCAAGCGGTGATCCGGGTCCAGAGGAGTCGGGGACCGGTAGCAGGGACTTTGGACAAGGGTGTGACTGACATAGTCTCTGAGGACTGTCAGCAACAGAAAGCCCAACAACTGACCGGTACCAAGCATGCCGGGGAACAGGACCATAAGTCAGGAGCCGATTCAACATCCTGGCAATTCACCTGAAAGGGAGAGGACCTCCAAGGACTTCTCTACAAGCTCAGAGGTTGAGGGCATCAGCACAACAAGGGGGACAGTGGTGTATCCAGACACAATAACCCACTAAAGTCCCACGTGCCAGCCCTCAAGAGCACACCTACACTACAAATAGTGAGCAGGGCCCCCAACAGCTTCAAGCCACAGGGACCACCAGTGGACCATAAATTGTGCACGGGGACGGGTTCCGGATCACTAAGTGACATCGGTGGGACTGAGTACTTGGACGGCCTCCCGGCAGCGGCAGTTGTACACAGAGACTTTGGTTTACCAACAGTGTGTGTGTCTCCTTTCTAAACTGCATCCAGCACCACGACTACCCACAGTGAATACCCTGGTCCTCTGCACCCTATCCTCTCAAAGCACCAGTACCCTGAGTCTGGGGCCCTCCCTTCCAGTGGAGGGACGGATACCTTGCTGCTTAACACCATCTGCCCCGGTACTCCTTCCAGCAGCAGCGGTACTCCCATTTCCGCAACTCGCAGGTGGCGTCATGAACGTATCCCCTGTAAATATCCCCTTTTTACAGATCAAAGTGTCTGCCAAGCCGGGTCCGGAACCCCTCGAGCCACGATCCCGGATCTGAGCAGCCCGACTAACACCGGGGCGGCACACAGCCAGATCAGATCTCATACTTTGCACTGAAAAGGCGCAATCATCCCGAAACACCATGTCTGCAAATTGAGGTTCTGATCTGCTATAAATATTAGGTTGTATGAAAAGGCTTGTTAAAGAGCCACTTTTGACTTTTGGGATTGTTACTTCCAATAATTTCAATTTGTACATTTCTCTACCATGAGTCGTCTCCAAAGGTGTTTCAGAGAATTTAGCAGCACGCCCAACTGATCTTACAACCGCAGACCACGTGTAACCACACCAGCCCAGGACCTCTACATCCAGCATCTTCACCTCCAAGATGGTCCGAGACCGGCCACCTGGACAGGTGCTGCAACAATCGGTGCAAAAACAAAGAATGTCGGCACAAACTGTCAGAAACTGGGAAGCTCATCTGCTGCTTCTCAACCTCATCGGGGTCTCCACCTGACTGCAGTTCTTTATTATATTCCGACTTGAACGAGCAAATGCTCACATTCTATGGCGTCTGGCACGTTGGAGAGATGTCGTCTTCATGGATGATTCATAGTTTTCACTAGCAGACTGGCAAATGGTGGTCACAACAGGTACTGACTGATTTTATGACTCCCATGGACCCTCCCAATACTGTAAAATTGCACATTTTAGAGTAGCCTTTTATTATGGCCAGCCTAAGGCACACCTGTGCAATAATTATGCTGTGTAATCAGCATCTTGATATGTCACACCTGTGAGATGGATGGATTATCTTAGTAAAGGATAAGTGATCACTAAAGGGCACTTTACACGCAGCGACATCACTAGCGATGTCGCTCGTGAAAGCACCCGCCCCCGTCGTTTGTGCGTCACGGGCAAATTTCTGCCCATGGCACACAATATCGCTAGTACCCGTCACACATACTTACCTTTCTAGCGACGTTGCTGTGGCCGGAGATCAGCCTCTTTTCTAAGGAGGCGGTTCATATGGCTACAGAGCGACGTCACATGGCAGGCGTCCAATAGAAGCGGAGGGGCGGAGAGCATCCGCATGAAAGTCACGTCCACCTCGTTGCCGGAGGATGCAGGTACGGTGTTGTTCGTCATTCCTGGGATATCACACGTAGCGATGTGTGCTGCCTCAGGAACGATGAACAACCTGCGTCCTGCAACAGCAACGATATTTGGGAAATGGACGACGTGTCAACAATCAACAATTTGGTGAGTATTTTGCATCGTTAGCGGTCGCTCGTATGTGTCACACGCAACAATGTCCCTAACGAGGCCGGATGTGCGTCCCGAATTCCGTGACCCCAACGACATCTCGTTGGCGATGTCGTTGCGTGTAATGGGGCCTTTACACAGATTTAAGGGTGCTTTACATGCTGCGACATCGCTACCGATATATCGTCGGGGTCACGCCGTTACTGACGCACATCCGGCGCCGGGGTACGACATTGCAGCATGTGACACCAAGGATCAGCGATCAACGATCGCAAAATCATTCAAAAATGGTGATCGTTGACACGCCGCTCCTTTCCTTAATATCGCTGCTGCCACAGGTGCGATGTTGTTCGTCATTCCTGCGGCATCACACATCACTATGTGTGACACCGCAGGAACGACAAACATCTCCTTACCTGCGTCCACCGATAATGCGAAAGGAAGGAGGTGGGCGGGATGTTACGTCCCGCTCATCTCCGCCCCTCCGCTTCTATTGGCCGGCCGCTTAGTGACGCCGCAGTGACCTTGCTATGACGCCGAACGCACCTCCCCCTTGAAGGAGGGATTGTTCATCGCTGACAAGGTATGTGCGTGTGACGCTGCCGTAGTGATAATGTTCGCTTCGGCAGCGATCACCACATATCGCACCAACGACGGGGGCGGGTGCTATCGCGCTCGACGTCGCTAGCAATCACTAGCGATGTCGCAGCGTGTAAAGCACCCTTTAGACAAATTTGTGACCAATATTTGAAAGAAAAAGGCCATTTGTATACTTAGAAAAAGTCTTAGATCTTTGAGTTCAGCTCATGAAAAATGGGAGCAAAAACAAAACTGTGATGTTTATATTTTTGTTCAAGATATTTTTAATGGGATTCGTTTCCATTTTCGGCTTTAAACTGCAGAGATTTGAAAGCCTTTATTACATGACATCAAAACTATTCATTAGTAATTTCTCTTAGAACAAGGATGAAAGGAGCCAGTGATACCCGCAATGTTCCGGTATTGCGTATAGTATCTCGCTATTGAATTTGAAATGTCAGATTCTTGGACCCAAAATCTATATTTTGCAGAAATTAAGCATTAATCTGTTATATATGGAGGTAGGCATTTCAATAGTAATTATCATAATAACAAATGTTAATATGGAGTGTGCTGCGATTAAACAGCATATACCATCTGTTGGCGGAGAGTGTGCCAGCTCACGCAGGGACACCATGTGACCCATTCTTTTGTAATAAGCTGCTATGCAACAAATATGTATTACCAAGGAAAATGCTTTTTATGAAACAGATGATTCAATTAGTGGCTGGATCAACATGGAGATCAGATTCTGCTCATAAACATCGCGGCTTATAATGGGCATCTATACAAAGACTAAAAAAAGACTTTAAAAACAGGAAGTATTTTGTGTAATCCAATAGTTTTTTTTTTACCTTTTAACTCTAAATAAACAAGAATAGTATTATATGCAGAGGAAACCATAGATGAAAAAAGGATCAAGAATAAAACAGGCCATCCTTTTGGTGCCTAATATCATCACATAGAATGACAGACGAGAAGTTGAGGTGCAGAAAGTAGGTTACCAATCCCATAAATACCGTATTTTTTCGGTTTATAAGACGCACCGGGCTATAAGACGCACCCCAAATTTAGAGAGAGAAAAAAGGTAAAAAAAAAAAGGAGTCTATCTTATAAACCGGTGGTGTCTTACCAGGGAGGCGGTGGCAACGGTGGTGGAGCAGTGTCACAGGAGGCAGTGGTGGTTGTGGAGTGGAGCAATGCCCAGATGTCACAGATGCTCGCTTCAGGTGCTGTGAGGCAGGCAACATCCACAAACTGTTAACAGTGGCACAAATGGTGCCTGGAGGTGGCGCCTACGCAGATGAGGTTTTGAACCGAGAGCTCCATCTGCGTAGGCACCAACTCCGGGCGCCATTATTTGAATCTGAAACTTTTAGGATGGTCCCTGCCACTTCACAGACTCCTGCAGCCCTCAGCAGACCAGCACCCACAGCCCTCAGCAGAGCAGCACCCACAGCCCTCAGCACAGCAGTGCCTGCAGCCCAGAGCAAAGCAGTGCATGCAGTCCTCAGCACAGCAGCGCCCGCAGCCCCCAGCACAGCAGTGCCCCCAGGCCTCAGCACAGCAGCGCCCCTAAGCCTCAGCACAGCAGTGCCCGCAGCCCTCAGCACAGCAGCGCCCCTAAGCCTCAGCACAGCAGCGCCCGCAGCCCTCAGCACAGCAGTGCCCCCAGGTCTCAGCACAGCAGCGCCCCTAAGCCTCAGCACAGCAGTGCCTGCAGCCCTCAGCACAGCAGCGCCCCTAAGCCTCAACACAGCAATGCCCGCAGCCCTCAGCACAGCAGCACCCCTAGGCCTCAGCAGAGCAGCGCCCACAGCAGCGCCCGCAGCCCTCAGCACAGCAGCGTCCGCAGCCCTCAGCACAGCAGCATCCGCAGCCCTCAGCACAGCAGCGTCCGCAGCCCTCAGCACAGCAGTGTCCACAGCCCTCAGCACAGCAGCGTCTGCAGCCCTCAGCACAGCAGCGTCCGCAGCCCTCAGCATTGCCCCTGCCTCCTGCTACCCCTCTTCACCACCTCCCAGTAAGCTACATTTGGACTATAAGATGCACCCCTCATTTTCCTTCCAAATGTTTGGGAGGAAAAGTGCATTTCATAATTTGAAAAATGGGTACATGACAATTCTTTGCACACTCAGTTGAACTTGATCATAGTTCCTTTTTTAGAAATGGCTCATCAGAATCCTGAAACAATTTTGTTCCTGCAACCTTCATCAGACAATGGGCATTGTATACTAATTATCATCACCACAGACAACACCATTAAAAGGGTGGTCTCACTAAGGACATTTATCACTTATGACAGAAGATAAATGTCTCATCTGTAGGAGTGCTACCCCGAAAACCTACACTAATCATTAAAACATACAGTATTCATATCACATGAATATTTTTATTTTTTTTTCATGCCACACACACAAACTTAAATGTATTTTATGTGATATACAAATGCTAAGTAGCAAGTATTTGTGGTGTAAAGGAAATATATGGATTTCAAAATATTTAACATCTCTGAAAATTGTGATGTGCATTTGTATTTAGCCATCTGTAGTCTGATCCCCCTAAATAAAATCTTGAGTGATCAATTGCTTTCAGAAGTCACCTAATTAGTAAATTGATTCCACCTGTATGTAATTTCTTCTCAATGTAACTAAAGCTGTTCTGTGAAGGCCCAGGAAGGTTTGTTTAAGAAAATTAGGGATCAAACAACATCATGAAAACCAAGAAACACACCAGACAGGTCAGGGACAAAGTTGTGGACAAAAGTAAAGCAAGGTTAAGTTATAAAATATAGCCCAAGCTCTGAACATCTCAAGGAGCACTATTCAATCCATCATCCAAAAATGAAAGGAGTATGGAACAACTGCTAATCTACAAAGACATGGCCGTCCAGATAAACTGACATGCCAAGCAAGGAGAGTACTAATTAGAGAGGTAACCAAGAGACCCATGGTCAATCTAGAGCAGTGTTGTCTAACTCCAGTCCTCAAGAGACACCAACAGGTCATGTTTCAGGATTTCCTTAGTAATGAACTGGTGATGATTCCATCAATACAGTCGCTCAGAGTTCTAACCCTTTTCTCTTCTCTATTGATTTTACTCCATGTGGGTCTCTGCAGCAGCTGTTTTTGCTATAATAGTGGTTGGTACTCTCACAACCACACTAGGTGAGTCTTTCTTAGACCTCTCTTACATTTGTTATATCTGGTTAAGACCCTATTGCGCATTATTTCTTTCCAGCTTCTATTACATACATACATACTGAAGGCACAGTCACAGAACATGACCACATACTGTGGGCTTCAGGCAGAGACTGAGCCGCACCGATGAGAAGTGACATCACTCAGATTATTTGCAGTCATAGTTGAGGGTTAACACGGTACCCCAGCTTTGATGGTAGGTAAACTGACCTCAGGTGACCTCCTTAAACTCAGTGATCTTCAATTCCTGGCAGAAAACAGTTTTCTTCTAGGGTATGTCTGCATCAGATTTCAGCATCAAATTTGCACCTCCTAGGAAAAAAAACGCACCAAAATAGTATCAAAACCATTTTCGTTCATTTTTTTTTGCCAAGAAATGCAGATTTTGTGCTGAAATGTATACACCATATACCTGCACCAAATCTGCATCTCCTGGCAACAGACATATCAAAACTGCATGCATTATGATGTGGTTTTGATTCATATTTTGCCAGTGTGGTTTTCTGCCACAAGTTGAAAATTTGGTGAAAAAATCTGGTGCAGACATTTTGCCACCAAATCTGTATCTCTTGGCAAAAAAACGTGGTTTTCTGCCAGGAGATGCAGATCTGTGAATTTGGTGACCTAGGTGAGGTCACTGAGTTTAATGGGGTGACCTGAGGTCAGGTTACCTGAGGTCAAAGGTGGAGGATCATGGAAACTTCCAGCTGTGACCACAAATAAACTGAATGACGTCACCACTCATCTTTGTGGCTCATTCAGTCTCTGCCTGAACCCCACAGCAGGTGGTCATGTTCTGTGCCAACAAGCTGTTCCTTTAGTATATAGCAGAGCTGGAATCGTCGTGGGACCTCATGTGGATTATGTCAGAACTGGGTGTTTTTGGTGTTAATAAAGCGGAGAAAGAGGGTGTCTCAGACTATTACTAATGTAGGGCTTAGTGGTAGCTGTGAGCTATCATTAACCCCTTATTATCCTGATTGCCACCACACCAGGGCAATTGGGATGTGTAGGGTAAAGTGTTCAGATTGTCACATCTAATGGATGCAAGAATCCCTGGCGGCTGAAGGCTGCTACTTTAGGTTGTGGGGGCCTAATAACCATGGGTCTCTCCAGCCTGAGAATACCCGCCCCAGCTTTCGGCATTGTCATGGCTAAATGCTATTGAAAATTTATGGCCAAAGTTGAACAGGTAGGTGCTAGTAAGGCAACCTACAAACATAGCTCAGGTACACCAGTTCTGTCAGGGCTTGGAATGGGCCCAAATTCCTATCAATTATTGTGAGAAGCTTGTGGAAGGATATCCAAAACGTTTCACCCAAGTTATACAGTTTAAGGGCAATGGTACCATATACTAATGAAATGTATGTAAACTTTTGAGGTTGCAGAAAGTAATAAAAATGCCTTAAAACTCTCCCTCTCTCTCTCTCTCATTATTCTGGCATTTCTCAAATATAAATAATTTTGGTTCCTAATTGACCTAAAACGGGAAAGGTTTATTCTGATTTCATGTCCGATAGTGAAAATAACATGCAGATGTGTCTTTTTAGATAGTAAACGTAAATGTCTGGTTTCAACTGTAACTCTAATTGTCCCTGCCTCCTGCTGATTCTCCTGGATCTCTCCGCTGAATTTGACACTGTAGATCACTAATTCTTCCTCACTGTGCTCCTGACTCGCCCCAGGGCTTTGGGGAACTGTGTCCCAGGCCTTGTATTCACTAGGACGTTTCACGGGTGGCTATTGCCCGGTTCCGTGACCCTAGGGGTCGCTTGAAAAGGGGATTTTGTACAGCGAAAGAATAAAAATAAAGTGTTTTTCATGATGCCACATGCGGTATGTGGCTATTTGGATAAAGCCGCCGCTGACAAAGTCTCTCTCTGGTGGGGCTGATGGCATTGGGCAGCTTGGATATTATGGCTCTCCGCAAGTAGAGTTAGGCCTCAGGGGAGGATGATGGTGGTTGTAGTGATGCAGATGTATAGGAAGAATTCAGACAACACAGGGTCTGCGGTTTAACTTGTGCTTTACTCACTGGTTTGGAGTTGCTGCAACCCGGCTGGTGCTGGTCTCTACTAATCCGGTATTCCCTTTGTTCCAGTGTACAGCCAGTGTAATGTCCTGGTGAGCTTTCCTTCCTTGCACCTGTCTGTAGTAGTGCGTCTGGAGCGTTTTGGGGTCCCCTCCTGTTGTCACTGTCTTGGCCCGTATGGCAGCAGCTTGAACCTATCTTGGGTCGGACCTCTGTCCCCATTCCTAGGTTCCCTCTTTGCTGCTGTGCCCCGGTCACTAACTTTGATGAGGTCCTTGATGGTCCCCTCACCGGGCAGGTATTTATCAGGTGAGCTTGTAGCGTCCTCCTGAACTAAGGCCCTGTGCCCCGCCAGTGCTTAGTCCCGTGAGTACTGGCACGTACTCTCCCAGCGACTGTACTCCTTTTTACTCAGTCAGTCACCCATACTCTCCATCTGTGCACTGACTTCTGACTTAACGTCTTGCTGACTTCAGTGTCACTGACTTCTTTTAGTCTGACTCCCTTCTGCCTCTCAAGATGTCCGTCTCCCATCACTCCACTGACTGGCCCCTCCTCCTCCCATGTTTCTAACTAGTGGATTGGATGAGTCCCGACCAATAGGTGGCCATCCATCAGTTCCAACTCTAGCTTGTCACCCAGTGTGGGGAAAAGGGCGTGCATGTGTGTGTTTGTGGTGTTTTACCAGCAATAGTCTTCCAGGAATCTGGGGTTAGCTGTAGTACCCTGTGGCACTTGAAAATCAGGGGTGCCACACTCCATTCTATCGGCCTCCAAAAACCTGCTGTTCTCTGTTGGTTTTCCTCACACCTCTCTGACCGCTCCTTCACTGTATCATTTCAACTCTTTTCTTCTCCTCTTCATCATACGGTCACCATTCCTCAGGGCTAAGTCGTAGGCCTCCTCCTCTTCTCTGTATGTACTACCCCTATTGGATACCCAATTATACACATCTTCTCCTGATATCACCCCCACATTACTACAAAATACCAGGGATTTGGTTGTCCTCTGTCCCTAACGTCATGTCCTCCCTCTATCTGAAACTGAATCTCTCGAAAGCTGAACTTCTTGTGTATCTTCTCTCAACTATCCTACCTATACCCAATATTGCAATTTAATTGGGTGGTTCAACCACATCTTCCAAGCAGCATACTCACTGTCTTGGGGTCATATATGACACAGACCTTTTATTCTTATATCCTATCACTCACTGGCTAGTGTCACAATTAAAACTGAAAAAACTGTTATAGTTGCTCTTATTCATTCTTGCCTGGACTACTGTAACTCTCTTCTGATTTGGTCTTCTTCTAACCAAACTTTCTCCTCTCTTATCCGTTCCAAGTGCGGCAACCAGGATCATATTTCTCTCCAACCCCTAGATCGATGTCTCCACCTTGTACCAGTCATTGCACTGGTTATCCATCCACTTTAATGTACAATCAAAAATTATCACTCTCACCCACTAAGCCCTCCAGTGTTCAGTACCACCATACATCTCATCCCCCATCTCTGTCTACTAATCTACCTGTGCTATCTGTTCTGCAACTGATATAAAACTAACATACTCTATAGTCCAAACTTCGGTCTACAAGACTTCTCTTGTACTGCACCAGTTTTTTTGGAATGCAATACCCTAAACAATCCAATTAAACACCTAGCCCCCACATTTTTAAATGTGCTTTTAAAACACATCTATTTAAACAAACTTATCACCTCCCCTTACTTCAATAACCTAACTCTTCCCAGTTCTCCCTTCCTAATTTTTCCTCATAATCTGCTCCCTCCTATTCATCTTTCTCCACACCCTCCATATGCACCCAATAGTGTACCATCCCCGTGTCAGCGGCCGAGCTGCTCGGATCCGGAACCGCGGTGGCTCGAGGGGGGTCTCCGGACCCGGCGGTTCGTGCGGACACTTGAGTTTGTAAAGGGGGAGTATGTACAGGGGAGTTAGAAGTTCGTGACGCCACCCACGGTGCGTGGTAATATGGAGTACCACTGCTGCTGTTGAGGAGCCTGGTGGCGGTGGTATGGCAGCAAGATGTTTAACCCCTCCGTGGGCAGGGGGTTGCGCCCCGGGGCCCGGTGGTGTTGGTGGCGGGGATGTGTGGCGCCCTGGACAAGCCAGGGGCCACAGGTAATTACACCACCACACCCTACACCCCTTTTAGGCACATCTAAGCCAGACACAAAACCCTTGTTGCCTTCCTTCAGGGGCTGATGTCCACACCAGGGGGTGGAGCCAGGCGGTTGGTCTCCACCCACCGAGGAGTTCACAGTTCTGGAGGAGGGAACGACAGACAGTTTAGTTGTGGAGGAGCAAGTGTGAGGAGCAAAGTGGTAGTTGAGTGATCTGAAGTTAGTCCGGGTGTGTGGCCCGGACGGAGCAGCAAGGTTGGCAGACGGTGGTGACCGTCTGCAGGAGTGGCCTATCGGAGTTTACCATAAGGACCGTGGACGGGCGGTGGCCCGGCGGTACCGGACCGGTACACAAGGAGAAGCCAGCACCATTGGCAGGGGCTTTTCGGACCCCGGCAAGGCTAGGAGTCGCCGTGAATTTGCCGAATCCGTTAGTGAAGGGGACCTCCTGGGTTTCCAAACAGTCAAGTCCCAACAGAAGGCAACAGTCCAACCCAGTGAGAGAGACACCGCCACCGCCAAGGCAACCGTTTCTCAAGGCCAGCGCCTGCGGGCAAAAGGGGCTCCTCTGGCCCATATCCAAGCCGGGGAGCGGGTTACCTGTGGGAACCCATTGGAACCATTTACCGTACTTAGGTGCAGGGAAAGGCAGTCACCGTCAACCTGCCGGGGAAAAGCAACAGCAGCCGTCCGTGGGACCCGTCTTTCCAGCCGTGTGTTTTAACGAGAACTGTGTCATCGTCTCAGGCTGAGTGAGTACCACCGTGCCGTGCGGCACAGCGCTGCCCCTGCGACCCTGCACCTCACCAGGCCCCGCAACCCGCCTGCCATCATCCATTCCTACCCCATCACCGGGCCCCGGGACAACCAACCCCCTACCCACGGAGGGGAGAACTAACAACAAAGCTGCTCCCTGTCACCGCTCCCGGGATCCCCGTCCAGAGCAGCGGTGGTGTCACCATTATCACACAACCGTGGGTGGCGTCACGGACAATAAATCCCCACAATCAATCCCCTTTTCACTCACGGGCGAGGAACGCCGCTCGAGTCCTCGGGATCCGGCCCGCCGCTCGAGCCACCCCCGAGCAGCAGCAGCAGTAGCCATGCCGGACCCGAGCAGTGGGAGAGCGCAGCGTCCCCTCCTCCGCCCGCGACAGATGCCGTTGGGAAAAGGAAGGAGTTTTCTGCGTACTCACTCAGTCCAAGAATACTGACACCGACAACTTGTAAACTAGAATTCTGAGCACCGCTGCAGCAGGGAGGGAGCACGCGTGGATCTGTGCCCTTGGTGTTGCTTGTTAGCCTGTGGCCTTTTCCGTGGCACCTTTTCACTGTTGGACCCTATAGTATGGAACTAATCGGGTCCCACTCACCAGTATGGCTAACGGAGTGAGCTTTTTCTCAGGGTTCACGCTTGGGATTTTCTGGACTATGTATTGAGAAAGTCCTATCCCCTTGTTGCGCTAGTACCCCAATTTTGGAGCGGGTGAGGGATGAATCTTGAAGACTTCACCCCTGTCTGGTAAATTACCAGGACGCTTGAAGCTACTTCCTGGCCTAGGGTCCGCATACCCCGTCGTGCCCTGGCCCCTGCCCGGAGATGGCTCAAGGCCGCCGGCTGCCCTCCTCAGCAATCCGTTCCCCTTGACACGATCCCCTGTGACTGGGGTTCCAGCTCCTTCCAGGCCCAGACCAACGTCTGCCACCTAGTAGACTCAAGGAGCCCTGCTCTTGACCTCCTCTTGTGACCTCTCCTCTCGAGAGTCACCACACGACTCCTTTTCACTTTTTCACTTTCCCCTACCAACCCCCCCAGTGGGCGACCCTATTCCCTTCAGGGCCCCCAGTGGTGTGTCTGGTGGGCACAGTGTAAAGTTTTCCTAGGGTTTTGACTGGCTCTGCTCTTAGCAACACCAAAGGACCAGGATCCGTAACCAAGGAGGGTGGATACTGTGCAGAAGTGCAGATTGCACAATACCCTGTGACGACCTGATAGGCCAGGGCGTCACAATAGCACCTGGTAACTGTACTTAGATCCTGGCTGATAACGGCTCATGCTACGTTGTATCATACCCAACCCCTATTTATTATAATGATGGCTGCACCGTACATTACGAGCACTTTCTACCTATCGTGTTCCCCAATTTCCTTTTAGATTGCATGAGCAGGGCCCTCACCCCTGCTGTAACTGTTGAACGATGTGTTACTTTGTTGTTATTGCTTATTGTCTTAATTTTTTATTGCTGCGGAATGCGTTGGCGTTATAGAAAGAAAATTATTATTTATTAAATTATTTTTTTTCACAGCAGCAAATTGTGATAACCAGAAGAACAACACACCGGAGCTAAAAAGGGTTGTCTCATTTTGTTAAATTGGTGAAATTGCAAAGTGCTTGTAAAAGCAAACAAGCATAATTGGTAAGGATGAGCGTGCATGTGCTCTGAATGGGGAATGTTATCAGACTTCTCTGGCATTAGCTTATCTTCTTTAAGAGCAACAGTACCATGTGTTTAAATATAAAATACTCGATCCTTAATGTTGGGAAACAATCAGGAGACGCCAATACCCATAACAAAGTCATTTGATCTTTGCAAAATCTGTGGGATCAACCAACCTTTCTCTGTCTTTAGGCATCTTTAATGTCTACAGGCAGTAGCACTAGGATCTGAAAGTTTGTCTGTTCTCCATGTGGGCTACCACTGGATGTTCCAGTTTTCTATATATTATGACAAAACTAGAAAGCCATTATATCTTTACATTCAGATGTCCTCTCCTTTTTCTTCACTAAAAATGGCCAGTCATTGGGCCACTAGTTATTCTAGTTTTTTTCCCACACTCCAGAAGCCTGATCATAGGTTAAAGGGATTGTCCAGGCTTGGTGTAAAGGGGGCTTTACACGGTAGTGATATCGCTAGCAATTTGTAGCGATAGCGAGCGTGTAAGTACCCGCCCACGTCGCGCATGCGATTGTTTGTGATCGCTGCCGTAGCGAACATTATCGCTACGGTAGCGTCACACGTACTTACCTGGTCGGCGGCGTCGCTGTGACTGCCGAACAATCCCTCCTTCAAGGGGGAGGGACGTTCGGCATCACAGCGACGTCACCGCAACGTCACACAGCGGCCGGCCAATCAAAGCGGAGGGGCAGAGCTGAGCGAGATGTAAACATCCTGCCCACCTCTTCCTTCCGCATTGGGGCCGGCGGCAGGTAAGGAGACGGATCTCGCTCATGCCGTGTCACACATAGCGATGTGTGCTGCCGCATGAGCGATGAACCACAACGCTAAACAACCCTTACCAATTTTTGACTTTGGGACGACCTCTCCATGGTGAACGATTTTCACCATTTTTGAGGTCGCCTAAGGTCGCTGGTAAGTATCACCGCCGGATGTGCGTCACTAACAATGTGACCCCGACGATCAAACATTAACGATATCGTAGCGTGTAAAGCCCCCTTTAATGTCTGCAGTCCCTCCATGTGATTGCAACCTTGTGAATCCTCGCAGTGTGGACACTGCACATTATCAAGATTCTCTGCAACTAGCACCAGGAGTGAGTGGTTATGTGACTGCAAGTAAGCGATTTGCATACATGCGGTCACATGCCAACTAGACGTGCATCTAGTCAGAATGTGGTCGGAAGTATGCAAATCACATACTTTTGGTCACATGACTGCTCGCTAGTGGCAACGCAGAATCCTGACAGCTTACATTGTGATGATTCACAAGACTGCAGTCACTGAGAGCGACTGCAGACATTAACGCCAAGCATGAACAACTCCTTTAACCCCTTCCATTTTTAATTTTTCCCTCCCCTTCTTCCAAAAACCATAACTTTTTATTTTTCCCTTAATATAGTGCTATGAGAGCTTATTTGTGGGACGAGTTGTACTTTTGAATGGCACCATTCATTCTGCTCCATATTGTTCTGAAAAATGGGCAAAAAAATATCCAAATGCGGTGAAATTGCAAAAAAAAATTGCAATTGCATAATTGTTTTTTTGGGGTTTTTTTATTTACAATGTTCACTGTATGGTAAAACTGACCCAGCATTATGATTCTCCAGGTTGGTATGAGCTCATAGCTACCAAACATGTATAGTTTTAATTTTATCTAAGTGGTGGGTGAAAAAAATTTCAGAAGTTTGTAAAAAAAATTAAAAAAAAGAATGGCGCTTTTGTCGCCATTTTCCGAGACCAGTAGCATTCTCATTTTTTGGGATCTGGGGCTCAGTGATGGCTTATTTTTTGTATCTTGACCTGGCATTTTTAATTATATCATTTTTGCATAGATGTGATGTTTTGATCGCCTGTTATTGCATTTTAATGCAATGCTGCCGCGACCAAAACCCCCCCGTAATTTTGGCGTTTGTAAATCTTTATTTTTACTACACCGTGTACCGAACAGATTAACTTATTTTATAGTTTCATAGATCGGGCATTTCTGAAAGCAGCAATACCAAATATGGGTATTTTTTCCGGTTTTATTTTCAATGGGGCAAATGAGGGGTGATTTTAACATTTAGGTTTTTTATTGTTTAATATTTTTTAAAACTCATTTTTTTTTTACATTTTTCATTGATTTTACTAGTCCCCCTAGAGGACTTTATGGCTATACTGTGCGATCATTTGTACTGATAAGAACGATGCTGCAGCATCGCTTTGATCAGGAGAAATGCTGCTCTTCTGTGAGTGCCGGAATTCACAGGAAACACGTCATGGCAGCGATTTGGAGCTGTCACGGTTTGAAAGCGAGATCTAAGGGGTTAAAAGGCACTGTTAACAGCACTAGACATGAATGAAGCGTTAGACAAGAAATACGCTGGCCTACTGGAGAAGAAATGGACCTCCGTTATCAAATCAGATTACAAAAGAAGGTAACGGAATTCAAATCAGATCAGCTGACATATGCATGGATTACCGCAGACTTGCTGGTAACGGGAGTTGACCTAGGATGTATATATACGTCCTAGGTTGGGAAGGGGTTAACTTGTATTTAGTGAGAATTACAGAAATTAGCTTCTAAGTCCCATGGGGATCAGGGATTGATGTGACAATCTCTGTACTGTGGTGCAGAATATTATGATGCTATACCAGCAACCATATATAAATAAATGAAAAAAATACACATCCACTGAAAATTCACGTAAAAAAGTGGAGAATTATATTTCCTATTCAAAGTTCAGCACTATGAGGACATCGTACATGTCCAATGATCAGTCTGAGTACAGACCACAATGTCTTGGCCACCCTCTTGTCTCTTGCCCAAAGCACAACCATCTCTTATATACCCATGGGGCTGTTGAGTCAGAAGACCCTGCTGATCTGGATGATGCCACCAACATATTATAGGGGCAGGCCCACCAATCTATCTTTTCTCTACAATTCGAGATCCTACTTAGGCCTCTGTCACACGTCCGTGAAAATCACGCACGTTTTTACGGATGTGTCAAAGGTGTGCATGGCCCTCTGTGTGCCGTGTTTATTACACACGTGTGTTCTTCGTGTGCTATCCGTGAGAACACACGGAGAACAGGAACTTTCTGCTCACCTGTCCATGGCGTTGCGGTCTCCAGTCCTGCCGACTCCCCGCTGCTGCTGCTTCCGGCCGCAATGAAGTGAATATGCAATGAGCATAATGAGCGGGGGTCGGAAGCAAGTGACAGCAGCGGCAGAGACAGCAGCGCTGGAGAAGGTGAGTATAGAAATTCCTTTTAATTCACAGACACGTGTGTTTTCTACGGTTTGTGTAATACGGATCCCATCCATGCGGTCTGTGTGCGGTCCGTGTGACACCTGTGATGCCGGAGAAAAAACTTACATGTCTACGTGTGGAGCACACGGGCACACGTATGCTCCACACAAACACACGGTCCATGGCAAAATACAGACATGCGTGCAGACCCTTTGATTTTAATGGGTCTACATGTGCCCGTGTTTCCGGTACTTGAGGAAACAGGCCAAACACGTACCGGAGACACGGACGTGTGAAGGGAGCCTTAAACTGATTGTTCAATTACCTGGAGTCACTACAACTTGATTGCATTTATGTGTAAACAATTTCCCCCAAATACACCGGATTCTGTAAGAACTCTAGTGAATTTGGGAATAGTGTTTCTCGCAGCACAATTATAAAATCACCGTGTTTAGGTTTTGCTTCCTCCTCTCAATCTAAAAGCTGCAACTCTGTTGTTTTGTACAGCCGCTGCTTACACATCAATTTTCGGCTTAATCCTTTCTTTTTTAAACTGCTGTTTTTTGATACAGAAAAAATTTACAAATTGTTATTCTGTTTACAACAAACTAACAAACTGATAAATCTTATAAAACCCTGGGAAAGGCAGCAGTATTATCTGAATATTTACTTAATACACTACTTATACCTTTTAGTGACTTGATGCTATTAGCTGTTTTTATGCAGTGTTCGCCCACATCTTTCTACAACATTAGTTATCTGCTTTTTTGTGTATGTCTGGGTTACTGTGCCCTGCAACGGAAACACTTTGGAACATTTCAATCCATGTCACCAGAGAAAAGCTCTTTTGAAATATGTGCATTTCTTTAGAACTCATGCACATGGCAAAGCCATGTGCACAGTCTGTACAGCGGCGCTCAGAGTCCCTACGGTCCCTCTGTGCCGCCATATGGTGCCTTCATATGGCCTTGTATTCTATGGGAGAATAGTCTGCATCTGATGTAGCATGCCATAAATTCATATGAATTCATGAAACAAATGAAAAAAAAATAAAATAATAACAATAATATTATTAACAAAAAATAAAGTTATATATGTGTAAACATGTATAAATAATATACAGTGTACATATAAAGTAAATATATATATCTAACTAAATATAATATAGATATATTATATATTATATACAGTATACTGTATATACATATTAACATATAAGTAATTATATAAATTAATATATAGTGTATATATAATAAAAAAATATATATATATATTATATATATATATATATATATATATATATATATATATATATATGAAACAGTGTATAATGTTAAGGGTAGGTTAATTTTAACAGTGAGAGATGGAATGTCCAAAATAAAATCCAGAAAATCACATGTGTAAATTATAAGAATTTATTTGCATTTTGCAGAGACAAATAAGTATTTGATCCAGACGCACCAGGCACCTCATTAGTGATCTCGCTGTGTGTGTGACACTAAGCAGCGACCTGGCCCCTGCTGTGAAATCGCTGCTCGTTACACACAGTGCTGGTTCATTGTTTGGACGTTGTTCTCCCGCTGTGAAGCACACATCGCTGTGTTTGACAGCGAGAGAGCAACGATCTGAATGTGCAGGGTGCCGGCGTCTGGAAGCTGCGGACGCTGGTAAGCAAGGTACACATCGGGTAACCAAACGAAGCGCTTTGCTTGGTTACCCGATATTTACCTTGGTTACTAGTGTACTCTGCTCTCAGGCTGCCAGTGCTGGCTCCCTGCACTCGTAGCCAGAGTATACATTGGGAAACTAAGCGAAGCGCTTCGCTTAGTAACCTGATGTGTATCCTGGCTACGAGTGCAGGGAGCCAGCGCTAAGCAGTGTGCGCTGGCAACCAGGGTAAATATCGGATAACCAAGCAAAGCATTTTGCTTGGTTACCCGATATTTACCTTGGTTACCAAGCGCAGCATCGTTTCCACGAGTCGCTGCTGGCTGGTGGCTGGTCACTGGTCGCTGGTGAGACCTGCCTGATTGACAGCTCACCAGCGACCATGTAGCAATGCACCAGAGATCCTGACCAGGTCAGATCGCTGGTGGGATCGCTGGAGCGTCGCTTAAGTGTGACGGTACCCTTAGACGCTCCTAATCAACTCGTTAACTGCATTACAGATAGCTGTCTTAAATTGTCACCTGTATAAAAGACTTCTGTCCACAGATTCAACTAATCAGTCAAACTCTAAACTCTACAACATGGGCGACCAAAGAGCTTTCTAAGGATGTCAGGGACAAGATCATAGACCTGCACAAGGCTGATATAGGCTACAAAACCATGGGTAAGACACTGGGTGAGCAGAAAATTGTTGGTGCAATAGTAAGAAAATGGAAGAAATACAAAATGAGTGTCAATCGACATCGATCTGGGGAACCATGCAAAATCTCATCTCGTGGGGTATCCAGGACCGAGGAAGGTTAGAGATCAGCCTAAAACTACACAGGGGAAACTTGTTAATGATCTCAAGGCAGCTGGAACCACTGTCACTAAGAAAACCATTAGTAACACATTACGCTGTAATAGCTTAAAATTCTGCAGTGCCAAAAAGTCCCACTGCTCAAGAAGGCACATATTCAGCCGGCCCATCTGAAGTTTGCCAATGACACCTGGATGATTCTGAAAACGATTGGGAGAAGGTGCTGTGGTCAGATGAGACAAAAATTGAGCCATTTGGCCTTATCTCAACTCGCCGTATTTGGAGGAAGAGAAATGATGCCTATGACCCAAAGAACACCATCCCCACTGTCAAGCATGGAGGTGGAAACATTATGTTTTGAGGATGTTTCTCTGCTAAGGACACAGAACTACTTCAGTGGAGAATGAATGAAGCCATGTACCATAAAATCTTGATTGACAACCTCCTTCCCTGTGCCAGGACATTAAAAATGGGTCGTGGCTGGGTCTACCAGCACGAGAATGACCAAAAACATACAGCCAAGGCAACAAAGGAGTGTCTCAAAAAGAAACACATTAAGGTCATTGAGTAGCCCTCAGAAAATGTATGGATGGAGCTGAAGCTCCGAGGTTACAAGCCACAGCCTCAAAATCTTAATGTCTTAGAGATGATCTGAAAAGAGGAGTGGAGCAAAATTCCTCCTGATATGTGCAGAAACCTCATCAACAACTACAAAAACCATCTGACTGTTGTGCCGCCAAGAAGAGTTTTGCCACCAAGTATTAAGTCTTGTTTGCCAGAGGGATCAAATACTTTTTTCTCTCTGCAAAATGCAAATACATGTATGTAATTTATACAATGGGATTTTCTGGATTTTATTTTGGATTTTCACTGTTAAAATTAACCTACCCTTAAAATTATAGATTGTTCATGTCATTGTCAGTGGGCAAACTAACGAAAACAGCAAGGAAGAAAGGAAAAGTAATCTGGCGCATGTGGAGTATAGTGACCTCCACTCATGATAAATTTCGAGCTAATTTATTATCGTATAGTGGTAAAAATATAAAGCATGTGAAGCATGATACATACTCAGCTTCAAGGTGTAGAAAAAAAATTGACAGCTGCAACGCGTTTCGGCTACATATTGTAGCCTTTGTCAAGTTGACTTGACAACCACTATACGATAATAAATTAACTGGAGTGGCGGTCACTATACTCCACATGCGCCGGATTACTTTTCCTTTCTTCCGTGATTCCACCAGGTTTCGGTACCCGTTTGTCCATGCAGCAGGAGACATAAGAAGCACGTCAGAATGTTGTTTTTGTTTTTTCAACAAAAACAGCAAGGGACAAATAATTATTTCCCCCACTGTATATAGTTATCAATCAGTGTTTATTAAAAGAATTTTAGGTAATACAGAAAGCAAAAAAAAAAGAGAAGAGTATAGGGAAGTATTACATTAATATCAAACCCAACGTAGGTATATAACATATTCTCATATATTCTTGTCATTTCTGCCCTGTATTATTATAACTGTACTCTTGGGGTAATCCTCAAACTCCATTGCAGAATCTACTATTAATCCAGCTGTCTCTGGACCACTGGAACATAATGATTTATTCCAACTTAATACATATGAAACAAGGATTTAAGATCAAGAGAGAACCAAGAAGAGAGGAGAGATCTAAAGACAACGACAAGGGAAAACGAGGGGTTCGGATACTGCTACAGGAATATATTAGAAAAGTCTGCTGTTTCCTTAAATGATATCCAAGGTTGCCACAACCTCACAATTTTTTCCTGTGAGTCTGAGAGTTCCGACGAGAGTTCCTCCATTCGAAATATATGGGAAAATTCCGTCAGCCACTCTGTTATTCTAGGTCGCGTCGTCGATCGCCAGTGCCGTGGGATAACTGCTCGTGCCGCTATTAGACAGAAGCGCCGCAGACTATTTTTCTGTTGCCCTATGGAACCAGGAAGGATTGATAGAATTGCGGTTTTGAATGATGGCATGACTCGTTCCTCCGTCATTTGATTATAAATCTGATGCACCTTTGACCAGAATGGGGCCACCCCTTGACACTCCCACCATATGTGCGTCATGGTTCCCGTTTCCCTATCACATCTCCAACAACGATCTGATACCAAAGGGAATGCCTTGTGGACTCTAGTGGGGTCACCTCGTCAGTAGCTTGTAACTTTTTTCTTGAGCATTACTCGCTACAGATATTTTATGGGAGAATATATATGCCTTTTGTTTGTCTTCCTCTGTAAGGTCATAACCCAATTCCTTCTCCCATGCCCGGATATAATTGGGGTCCACCGACCCTTGTCAATTTAATAGGTTACTTATTAATGAGATCTGGTGTGTGGGCGGTGTCTCCCTTGAGAATAGTTGTTCAAATGGTGTGGTCAATAGTAATCGGGGAGATCGTTGCCCCCCACATTTGGAATTTACAAATGAACTTAGCTGTATATATTCCATCCACTTTTTATTGTCTAAAGGTGGATTGGGTCTGTAGTTCCTCAAAGGATGGTAAAGAACCCTCTCTCATTATGTCACCCATTCTGATATCTGACCTCCTGTTCCATCACAGGAATCAGGAATTCCTCCACCAGACACCCGGGGGGGGGGGGGGGGGGGGGGGGGAATCAGGGTTGTCAAACAGGGGGGTCAGTGGGGAACTGGTACTAGTTAACCCCTTTGTGGTTTTAATTTTATCCCTTACTTTTAACGTAGCCGCAGGCAAGATCCCTCCAGGTTCAAACAATGTGTCCTGTCTAGGGGCCCACTGTATATATTATGAAAAATAGAAGGCGCCTGGTTAATGCTAATAGTTGGAAAACTGCAGAGCAAAACTAAAAAGTCATCTGCACATAGTAAAGAAAATTAATGTAAATTTGAATGGAAGTTTTAAATAAGATATTGTTGCAGTTGCACAGATACATTGTATTTCTACCTAGTAGGATAAGATAGGAAGCGAACCATTCTGTCAATGATCTCCAAAAGGCATACAGTATGTTACCAGCATCCTATGCATAATGCATTACTTGTCACACACATCATCCCAATGAGCTGACAGCGGGATCTGACCTTGTTTCTTCCACTTGTACCATAAGACTTTACAATACATAATAGTTTAAATCCTGAAAATGAAGTGATTGGGTCACAGGAAGCTCCATGCTTAAACATTGATGAATTCGTCCTGAGGTCCAGAGAGGGGAATTGGGATCGGTTCGTGTTGTTGTGCTAAATGCTGACATTAGCTGCCTCTTTAATGCAGATAGCCCCTGCAAGCCCGGGGCATGGGAACTGTTTAGAGAATGTCTAAATTGACAGACGCTGTATAAGCAGCTGCTGGATTATATGCTAACCGCTGAGAAAATCAGATTCAGAGAATTGCCAAAGAAAATAACCTAGGTGGAAGAATCCAGGATGCATGGTCCCAGCTATTTAGTATTTTCCTATTTTTTGATTTATCATTCGCATTATTTCTAGGTGTTACTAATTACTAGTTTATTGTCAGAGGTCAGATGATGATTAGACATAAGTCACACGTCTGACAGCGGAGTGGAGCCTCTGTCTGTTTCCAAGGTCAAACAATAGAATTTTGAAAGCAGCAAGGCATAACAATGGAAAATTTCATGAATAGAGAATTTTAAAACTTGAGGTTCGTAAAAAAAAAAAAATCAGTGTTCGAGTTTGGGTGCTTCATGCATGCAAACCACTCGATTGAGCATCGCTGTGCTTGGGTATGCTCTGTGCTCGGACAAGTGAGAGCCACTTGCAGTGTTTGGATGGTTCACACTTGGGGAGAAAATCAGCATTATCGGAGGTAGTGTGCACAAAAAAAATAAACTATGAAAAATCTCGTCCTCCCTCTCCTGGAAGTATTCCATTTATGGCTGGCTGTCCATGGGCGGAAAGCCAAACTGTCCAATTAGTGGCGTCCCATGGGGTTCAGGTCAAGTTCTGGTCCAGAACAGAACTATATCTAAAGTCCGGTTGAACCCGCAGAACTCGAACTTCCGCAGGTCCGCTCATCTGTAGTCATGAATGAACTAAAAAAAAGTCTCAAAAAGAGTCAAATATTGATAAAGTTACTAGAGATAAACTAATTGTTTCTAAATGAATTTTCCAAAATTCACAGATTCTAGTGAATCCAAGATTTTTGAAATTTAATAATAAAAAAAATCATATTCACTCAGTCCCTCATCTGTCCCTTTCTCGTTCACATGGGGCAGCGCATGTCATGGTGTGCGGAGCAAGGGGAGAGGGGCTTTGAAAAACAGCAGAAGACCAGTGTGGAGCAAGGACAAGTGATAGTTGAGGTTAGTATAAATTTATTGTTTTTCACCACTTCCCAGGTCATCTATTTATAATGCTTTGGGTCAGGAGACCTCAGAGAATAAAAAATTACCGTATATACTTGTGTATAAGCCGAATTTTTCAACCCCTTTTTATGCTTAAAAAAAACCCCTCGACTTATACTCGAATGAGGGTCCCACTTTCAGATCATAAGACACACTTCTTTTCCCCCGAAACTGGGGGCAAAATGAGGGTGTGTCTTTTAATCCGGATAAAATTTACTGTGTCGGTGCAGAACAGGGTCACAGGATGGAGGGTTGGCAATACTGTGGCTTGGGGGAGTTGCGGCGGTGTCGCAGCTCAGGAGGGTCGGCAATATTGCGGACTCTGGGATGTCTTGTCGGGCACCATTGCACCTGCCGGTGAGCTGTGAGCCTTGTTAAACCCGCCAGTGGTTGACGCAATAGACTTCAATAAAATGGACATGGAAGAAGCACGTGCACAGATTGAGATGGATGTCACAGCTCATTGGCAGGCTCAATGGCGCCTGTTGCGACGCCTTTCAGCCCGCAGTGTTGCCAACTCTCCTGGCCCGCGACCCCCCCTGAAGTATTGCCAACCTTACGTCCTGTGATCCTTCTGAGCCACAGACACCCCCATCCTCCGAGCCCACAGCATCGTCAACCCAGCCTCCTGAGCCGCTCTATCGTCACCCTGCCCTGGTGAGCTAATACAACATACATTAGAATAATAAGGCGGACCCCCATTTTAACATTAAAAAATATTTTTTCCAATTTTCCTTCTCTAAATTTGGGGTGTCTATTATAATCCCATGCTTAGACTCGAGTCAATAAGTTTTCCCAGTTTTTTTGTGGTAAATTTAGGTGCCTTGGCTCATATTCGGGTCGGCTTATACTCGAATATATACGGTCCTTTTCAATAGCAATCTGAGCTCATATTCGATTTGCATTGGATGCGCATCAAATTTCCGATTATGAGAGAGTCTGAATAAAATTTTGGCAGATTTGCTCATCTTTAAAAGTTGCCTAAGATCATTCAGTGATTCAGACTAAAGTATACCATATTTTTAGTTTTATAAGATGCACTGGATTATAAAACGCATCCCAAATTTACAGATAAAAAAGTTAAAAAAAAATGGGGTCTGTCTTATACTCCGGTGGTGTCTTACCGGAGGAAGGGCTGCAGCGGTGGCGGAACGGGGTCACAGGTGGCAGGGGCGGTGCTGTAGTAGGGCGATGCTGTGGGCCCTGTGGTGGGGGCTGTGCTGGCTGCAAAGGCTGTGTTGGCTTTGGGCGCCATGCTGGCTGTGTGGAGCAGGGCAGTGCAGCAGGTGTCACAGATGCTCCTCTGTCGGCGGTGCAGGTTTCACAGAAATGGCGCCCGGAGTTGGCGCATGCGCAGATTGAGCTCAAGGCTTAATGACAAGCCGAGATCTCATCTGCGCACGAGCCACCTCCAGGCACCATTTTCCTTAAGTCCGCTTCTGGGAGATCAATGGGCCAGATGCGGCACATACACAGATGAGATCTTGAACTGAGAGCTCTACCTGCGCAAACGCCAACTCTAGGTGTCATTATTTGAAGCCTGCACTGCCAACAGAGCATCTCACCTGCCTCAGTGCCCTGCTACACATATCACCCACCACACCCAGCACAGTCCCCACCGCAGCCAGCACAGCCCCCACCACAGCCAGCACAGCACCCACCACAGCCAGCACAGCACCCCACAGCCAGCACAGCTCTCATTCTCCACCTCCCGGTAAACAATATTCACATTATAACATGCACCCCTCATTTTCCTTTCAAATTTTTGGGAAGAAAAGTGCGTCTTATAATCCGAAAAATATAGTAAGTGGATTTACACAACTATACTATCTAGAATCCTGACAGATAGAGATTCTAGACACAAAATAGGCAATTTTGATGATTATACTGTATATATAATATTCTGAGCATAGCGTTCCTCTGCAGATCTATTTGTCTCCGTAGGTATAAGCTACAAATAGTTACTCTGCAATTTTCAGACGTCCAATAGAATTGAATGGAAAGAGTTGATGCATGTGCCCATCCACCTTCCCATTTCTAATACATGACTCTAAATAAACTTGGTACTTCTTGCTGCCCGCACATCAGAAACTTTTTAATGTGTGGGCAGAAACTTTTTTATATGGTAAAATTTACTTTATCGTATGCACCAATTTCTGATCTAAGTAACAAAACATTTGGTAAATCCGTGTCGAGGAGTGAGAAATTGGAAATGAGTATAATGTATACAATAATTCTTTATGTTTTAATGCTGCAACACTGGAGTAATTTCCTCGGTAGCTATTAAAGTTGTATATTTCACTTACACTGTGAGCACCGATTGGACAGTCAGTGAGTAGGGACATGTTGGGACATGTTGTTTCTGGGGTAGTGCAACACACAGCTATCAATTAATTATTACATTTCCAAAAGGAATAGGAGAGGAAAGGCACAATGATGAGTTGTTGTTTTTTTTTTTTATTGTTTTTTTTTTAATATTCAATTTCAGGCTTTATAGGATATACATCACAAGTGAACTATCATCAGTGGAGCCAAAGAAGAAATAACTAGTCCACAATGTAGTCAATCATGTTACAACTACAGTATCTAACTCTAGATTTTATATTTGTACTATATATATATATATATATATATATATATATGTATTTTTTCTTTTTTTTTTTTTTTAATTGTTCCAAATTTATTGGGGAAACAAGCATCTGCTCTAATTTTTTACTTTTTTTCACCAACTAATGATAAATGTTCCCCATATTATAGCTGGTAGTTTTGATATCTTAGCTTCATAAAAATTATCAATTTGAAAATGGATGAAAGATCCAAGTGATCTTGGTTAATTATTTGCCAGTAGGTATTTACAAAATGTAGTGATTGGATCCCTAATAGTCACTGTGTGGATAAGGGGGTGGCCAACAGAAGACACCTATATTCGAGGCTCCACAGCACTTGTAGATCAACATCGCCATCTGTTGATCAACCACAATCACCAGGAACTGAACTGTAAGGAGTGTGTTTCCTTCGAGGGAAGAGTTAGAAGGGATCAGGTGACAACTGTGGCACAGTTACAAAATATAAAAAGCCAGTCCCAAAGAGGTAGAGTTGGCACCACGATCCCCTGGAGAATAGACGTGTATACAGCAGAAAAGGCATGTGTTGTCTGTAATGGAAGCCTCTGTAAGTGTACTGAGCCCAAAGAAGAACTGAGCCCTTCCGTTGCCAGAAGAACACGAAGATGGAACACTGAATACCGTTACCATAAGACCCAAAAGACCGAATAGCGTTGCCAGAGGAGCCCAAAGACCAAATATCTTCACCAGAGAAGGACAAGACTGCGCGATCAAGCACCAAAGCCAGAACACTGCCTCCAGCGAAGGACCAAATTATGCTGTCATGCTCTGATGATCAAACATCAAGAGCCAGAGATTGAGAAATAAACATTTGCTCCAGTGCAATGTCCAAGTGAGCCGGGTCGCTACTTCCTGCCTTGATGGAAGGTACTAAGAGAGAAAAGCTAAGCACCAGAGTTAAACTGTTGACATAATGAATTGCAACACAACTACGCCAAGTGTAGTCTACCGTTAACATAGACTCATACAGAGCTTACGTTTTCTTGCCTAATTGTTGACAAAGACTATAAGTAGGGTGACACTCCAGGATTGGGTTATTATTGAGGGAATTTAGCATAATCGCTAGGGCGTTAAGCAGCTGATGAGTTGATTGTAACTGTGTATATTGTAAACTGTGAGCTGATTTGTTGTCTTTAAATTTCTGTACTTAGCTATTATTTCCCCTTCTCCCTGTTCCTGTCCAATAAAAATATGTTTGAGTTCCCATTGAGTCATTCCTATTGCGTATTACTTTCCTGACACCGGGGTAATGTACCACTGTGTATAAAAAGATATTAATTACATATGGAAAAGGGTATGTAACAACCAATACAAACAATTCAGATGTAAAAAGACAGCAACAATGATTGACACTCAATTCGAGCTGGCCAGAAGCTCGAATGAGCTCTACGCGAGTAATGACTCGCATTATGGAAAGTCAATAATTGACCTGTTTGGGTGTCCACGCACACACAGCCAGCCAGAAACAGAGCATTTCCGGCGGGAGGATGAGGTTTTTTTTTTTGGGTCATACTACATCCGAGAAGATTGTTTTCTCTCCGGGAGAGCCATTCAGAGACTTTGACTGGCTCTCCCTAGGCTGCCTACACACCTCAGGCTGTGAAGCGAGCCTGTTCCTTCTGGTCGCTGTTTCACAGTTGAAATATCCGAGCACTCGCGATACTCAGTCGAGCGTCCCGCTAATGCTTGATCGAGTAAAAAGCAGTGCCGAGCATGTTTGCCTATCACTAGAAATTATGTTAAGCAAGGACAGGGAAAAGATAATCAACCTGAACGCAGTATATTCATGTTTAGGTAGTGCCTCGGTTATTCTCCATTTACTAGATACAACTAGATACAACATCAAGAAGAAATTACTTCATGACTATAAGAGATGAGTAGTATCAGTAAGCCTAGAGACACTGGCGCTTCCACTCTCCATTAATGTCACGAATGACTATGGGATAGAAGGGAATCGGGGCTCCTAATCTGTCCCTCAAGCTAGGGGGGCCTATGCAACCCCTAATCTGAAGGATACTTCTGATGCAGGCAAAAGAGGATCGGCACATCCAAAAATATGTTAAAAATAATTCTATTTTATTTCAACATAAGTTAAAAGTCAATCCAAGACATAGTAGCCCTGATGCATTTCCTACAATTAAGGACGCTTCTTTGCACCGGAAATGCGTCAGGACTACTATGTCTTGGATTGACTGTTAACTTATGCAGAAATAAAGAAGACATTTTTTTAACATATTTTTGGATGTGCTGATCCTCTTTGTCCTGCATTCTTGTCCACCTGGAGGACTTTTCCATCGCATCACTCCATTGATGCATGGTGACACATTATTGGATGTGATCAACTTTCCTCTGTCTCCTGTTTGATACTTCTGATGGTGGAGATGCCGAAGTCTCCTTTCTGGCCTTGCTCCTGACCAGTCCTGATCTGATTCCCCCTCCCCCCAGGTAAGTTAGGGACAGCGGTGTGATAGAACTGACAGCTAAAAACAGATAAGGGAAAACCAAAACTCTGTCAAATAGCACACACACACACACACACAAACACACGATAAGACATTAAGAAATTCTCAAGTAAAACATGAGCAGGATGGAAGCTACAAAACAACGGGTAAACTCCACAACCGCACCAAGCAATAATCACAACTTTTACCAGACAGTCTGGGACATCCCACCTCACAGACCAAGATAGAATAGACTATGGCTGGCATGGGTGGAAGGATTCAATCAGCATAAACAGAAGGGGAGCAGATGTTATAGGCCTTCCCACAACATGTGACCAAAGTACCAAGTAAACTAGCAGAGATTAACTCTTGCTAGCCTGCCTATGAATCAGCACACAGCAGGTTGATGCCTGAGTCTGCCTGTGTAGATCCCAGACACCAGAGAAACCATTGGGCGGAGTGTCAGAATATGCAATCTGAATAGAGGCTGATGCTGTCATAAATCGGCGAACTTTGTGCAAAACTCTGTTTGACAATTTAAGAGTTTTCCAGAGTTATGAGTAGAAAATTATATATTAAAAATAAGAAGTCTATACTCACCCATTTTATTCCTTGCTAGGCCTAGTACTGCCCTCAGGTGATCCCTGCTGTTCTATGCTTAATTCAGCCTATCTCTGGATTCACTGGTGATGCCCCATTGTGGTTATCAGTGGGATCCTAGTGATAACACCAAACTAACAGTCACATGTGAAGACTGGAATACCCCTTTGAGTATTTTTTTTAACTTACTATGTTGCCATGACACTTGTTTACCCAACAGACATTAGGCCTAGACAGGGCTCCAACTATGAGCGCACAAATAGTGATGAGTGAAGTAGCTGAATTCCATTTGACAGATTAGATCAATTTTGACCAGGAAATTTTAATTTGTTTGCATCAAATCATACAGTATGTACCTGATTATTATCTGAAGTTTATCCACACCCCAGAGCACAATAAACAAGGTCTAAATAAGTTATACTTACCTCACCTGGCCATAATTTGTCCGGCCTCCCAACCCCTCTCCGCTTTAGGCTGGATTCACACGATGGTATGGCATCTAATGTGAGTGCACCTGATGTTCTATGCTAATGACCCTCGGTTCCCATTGTGCTGCCAGTGTGAGCCAAGTGTCATGCAACTGTGATCCGATCCTGTGATCAGATCACAGCTGCAGAGAAGAGGGAGTGATTAATCTCCCCATCTCATCTATTGTCAGCTGATGTGATTAGCACACTGCACTCTGATGTCATCTGAGTGCAGTCCGATGTTTCACTTGCACCCATAGATTTGTATGGGTGCGAGTGACATGGCTTTCACTGACAATCGCAGAATGCTACGACTTTTCTCTCATCCAGAATCTGGATGAAAAATAAGCTGACCCTCTGCTCTGCCTCATTGAATAAAATTTGTCCGAGTGCTATGCAAGATTTTCACTCGTCCAAGTCATACACTGGGTAAGCGTACCCTAAGTCCGATCTTCAGGAGTCTTTTCCCATCATGTCCTGGCATTTATGGTGCCTCTGTGCTAATTGGGCATGACGTCATGATCTTTTGATGTCTAGTCAGTGCTGGATATGGTGAAATTGAATGGTCCAAAATTCAGATTTGCCTTAATCCATGAATTTTGGGAAAGTCTAAATTAATTTAATTAGTTTAGCATGGATTTGCTCATCTCTAGTACTAACACCACTAATTTTTAACAACTGTTCCTCTGTAAAAGACATCTCATTTATTAAATGGTGTATGGAACAGCCCAAGAGCTGTTTTAGTATGCCAAACATCTCAAGATCATAATGATACCATAGATATGTGGCACTCCTGAGGCTCTGGTTGCCACAGGGTACTGCACCCCAATCAGAGTGCAGTATCTATCTCATTTAAGGAGAGGGTTAATCACTGGCATTCCATATTCACACACTACACACTGCCTAGGAACCTTCACACAGAGTGGGTTGGCTCAGGGTAGGCAGGGGGGTGGCCATACGAACATGGACTTCCCAGTCATAGAAGCCAGCCACCTTAGGTTTGGGTTCCACTTGGAGTATAAATAGGCACTACACACGCACATCATGGGCAGCTAGTCAGACCGTCAGGACCATAGTTCTGGCAATACATCTCTGGAGGACTTAGACTTTGCTGGGCCCGGTGGCTTGGAGCGGGAGCTCAGCCAAGGTACCTAATTGCGGAGAGGGACACCCTAGAAATAGGACACTCTTTCTCCTTCTCTTTTCACAACGTCTGTGGTGACCCCTTTACCGGATCTGGGATTGACCGGAGCCCATCACGGCAGTGACCAGTGTGACCGGGCTGGCAGCTGAAGTTGTGAGTAAACTACACCCTGAACCCACAGAGACTGTGTTAGCTCGTCCTTACCGGTGTCGCCTCCAGCACTTAACCGCCTGCCCCGTGGGGCGCTACAGATACTACGTTGGTTACATTCACCCTGTCATAGCACAATGTGGCTCATGATGCTTTCATAGCACTTTCATCTCACATCCTATCTTATTGGCTTAAAAATTAATTTTGGGAAAATGATGGGAACTCATAATCAGCATTAGAGAGACACAAATATGTTATATAATATTCTTTTTTACAAATGATACACATTAATTAGCAAATATATTGTTGCTTAAGTAATATCAGACTTACCAAAACGCTGTAGCCGTTCAATCCCAATTTCTCCAGCACATCTGTACATTCCTGTAGTCCACACTAAAATATAACCAAATAAAATGAGCCAGAGCATAAGTTAGCATATGTGCAATAGTAAGAGCCCATTCACACTGTGACCATTCCACAGACAAAGGCCAAGAGAAAAACACAAAATGAGCAAATAGCCTGCAGTAAGGAAATAAAAAAAGTAGTAGTAGTACATGTAATAACATAGGTGTCACACTAGGTACAGGGAATTACCAAGCAAATGGTGAAAGGGAAGGGAAACCCTGTGTCTAGGGAAGGGGGAGATGGTGACACTTGACCAAACCTACCACTGCTCACAGGGGTCCCTCACCACCTTAGATAGGTTCCACACCTATGCTCTCAGATGGATACCTTTTTCCATGCTCCATTAAAGGTAAAAAGGCCATCAGGGTCTGGGACAGTGCTTTTAGACGGCACCAGGGACCCTTGGTGGAGGTTGGCACAAAAGTGTAACGGCTACCAGGTTAATCAGGACAGTTACAGAGTCGCCTTTTACACCTCCAGTACTTCAATGCCATCACAAGGAACCAGGGGATACAGGTTGTTTGGGTGGCGGGTTGATGGGAGAGGGACGATGGGAATGGACTGTTGCAGGAAGGGGTTGCAGCGGAGCAGGCTAAGCCACTGACTACCGCTACAACCGGTAGCGTTCCCTGTTGTTCTTATAAATTAACTCTGAGAGTTTAAAGTAATGTTTAAGTACAGTGCCTCCCCTGTGAGGGATGAATGAGTATGCATGACTTGTTATTCTTTCTTTCAGTTAAAACAAAAATAAATCCTCTGGGTGTCCTGTAGCTCGGGGACGAGCTACTTTTAACCAAGGGGGAATGTGACGCTCCTGACCTATTTAGGGTGTCACAGGGAACTGCACTCCTTTCCTTATGGTGCAGAACTCACCCTTCATGGTTCTGGGATCCTAAGCTTTGGTATTGCTTCCATCAGCACCCAAGTCTTAGCCGCACCTCACACCACACTCTGTCGAGTGGTAGCCCTCAGAGAGTGAGGAGCTGAGGGAGTTGTAGATCCCTGGGAGACGTTGGCTAGGTCACAGACGATGGTCTGGGACCGGAGCAGTCGGAGACCCGGTCACAGGATATTGGAGAAGTGTGCCAGACTTAGTTTTGGAGAACGGTCGGCATCGGGTTATCTAGTAACGGTACTGAGCACGGCGGGGTACTGGACCCTACATCAGGGAGTAGTTTCACGCAACCTGTGGAGGATAGTCTCCTTATGAACTCTCCCCAAGAGCTCAGAGATCGAAGGCACCAACACAACGAGGGGGATAGGGCTTTCCAGCTTATGCGGCCCACTGAAATCCCAAGTGTCAACCATCGAGAGCACAGCTCCTCTAATTAACAGTAGGGAGCGGGAGCCTGACAGCTTCAAGCCTAAGGGTCACTCAGAACTAGAGTTGAGCGCGGTTCGAGGTTCGAGGTTCTCCAGTTCTAGGTTCGAGTGATTTTGGGGCCTGTTCTAGATCGAACTAGAACTCGAGCTTTTTGCAAAAGCTCGATAGTTCTAGAAATGTTCGAGAACGGTTCTAGCAGCAAAAAACCAGCTAATTCCTAGCTGGCTTTCCGCTGTAATAGTGTAAGTCACTCTGTGACTCACACTATTATGACATTTCAGTGTATAGTGTGCGTGAACAGCGCCTTCAGATCACTCCTGTTTGTATAATGGCGATCGCCATTTTTTTTTTTTTTTCCTTGTCTTCCTTCCCTAAGCGCGCGCGTCTTGTGGGGCGGGCCAGCATGTCAGCCAATCCCAGACACACACACAGCTCAGTGGACTTTTAGCCAGAGAAGCAACGGCATGTGTGATAGGATGTCCATGTCACATGTCCCTGCATTATAAAAACGGACATTTTCCTCCAGGACGCCATTATCTCTTCTGCGTCCTTGGTGTCAGACATCACTGGCGCAGCTCCGTCCTGAGACCTATCGCTGATACAGCTGTATGCGCTCCATACACAGCGCTGGACAGCATAGGGATAGCACTTTCCATCAGTCCTTTTAAGGGCTCGTACCGGCAGGGTCAGAGCCATAGGTGACAGGTCCTGAAAACAGCGACAGCGTCTGTGTAGCAAAGGTCAGGGATTTCGTCGCTGCATTTCCCTATTAGGAGGGAATAGAAAGGCAGGCTTCCTTTCCTCTACCCAGAGCCCCACAATCCTAGCACTGTACCCTCCTGTCCTCTGCACACTCCAACTCATTATAACTAAGCCATTATACTAGCAAACACTCAGTGTACCTAGTGGCATCCTAAACGTGGCTATTGGACTTTGCTATAGTCCCACTAGTGCAAAGACATTTGCAGCACCTCTGCCTGCATTGCACACTCCAACTCATTATAACTAAGCCATTATACTAGCAAACACTCAGTGTACCTAGTGGCATCCTAAACGTGGCTATTGGACTTTTGTCTAGTCACACTAGTGCAAAGACATTTGCAGCACCTCTGCCTGCATTGCACACTCCAACTCATTATAACTAAGCCATTATACTAGCAAACACTCAGTGTACCTAGTGGCATCCTAAACGTGGCTATTGGACTTTTGTCTAGTCACACTAGTGCAAAGACATTTGCAGCACCTCTGCCTGCATTGCACACTCCAACTCATTATAACTAAGCCATTATACTAGCAAACACTCAGTGTACCTAGTGGCATCCTAAACGTGGCTATTGGACTTTGCTATAGTCCCACTAGTGCAAAGACATTTGCAGCACCTCTGCCTGCATTGCACACTCCAACTCATTATAACTAAGCCATTATACTAGCAAACACTCAGTGTACCTAGTGGCATCCTAAACGTGGCTATTGGACTGTTGTATAGTCACACTAGTGCAAAGACATTTGCAGCACCTCTGCCTGCATTGCACACTCCAACTCATTATAACTAAGCCATTATACTAGCAAACACTCAGTGTACCTAGTGGCATCCTAAACGTGGCTATTGGACTTTGCTATAGTCCCACTAGTGCAAAGACATTTGCAGCACCTCTGCCTGCATTGCACACTCCAACTCATTATAACTAAGCCATTATACTAGCAGACACTCAGTGTACATAGTGGCATCCTAAACGTGGCTATTGGACTTTGCTATAGTCCCACTAGTGCAAAGACATTTGCAGCACCTCTGCCTGCATTGCACACTCCAACTCATTATAACTAAGCCATTATACTAGCAAACACTCAGTGTACCTAGTGGCATCCTAAACGTGGCTATTGGACTTTTGTCTAGTCACACTAGTGCAAAGACATTTGCAGCACCTCTGCCTGCATTGCACACTCCAACTCATTATAACTAAGCCATTATACTAGCAAACACTCAGTGTACCTAGTGGCATCCTAAACGTGGCTATTGGACTTTGCTATAGTCCCACTAGTGCAAAGACATTTGCAGCACCTCTGCCTGCATTGCACACTCCAACTCATTATAACTAAGCCATTATACTAGCAAACACTCAGTGTACCTAGTGGCATCCTAAACGTGGCTATTGGACTTTGCTATAGTCCCACTAGTGCAAAGACATTTGCAGCACCTCTGCCTGCATTGCACACTCCAACTCATTATAACTAAGCCATTATACTAGCAAACACTCAGTGTACCTAGTGGCATCCTAAACGTGGCTATTGGACTTTTGTCTAGTCACACTAGTGCAAAGACATTTGCAGCACCTCTGCCTGCATTGCACACTCCAACTCATTATAACTAAGCCATTATACTAGCAAACACTCAGTGTACCTAGTGGCATCCTAAACGTTGCTATTGGACTTTTGTCTAGTCACACTAGTGCAAAGACATTTGCAGCACCTCTGCCTGCATTGCACACTCCAACTCATTATAACTAAGCCATTATACTAGCAAAGACTCAGTGTACCTAGTGGCATCCTAAACGTGGCTATTGGACTTTTGTCTAGTCACACTAGTGCAAAGACATTTGCAGCACCTCTGCCTGCATTGCACACTCCAACTCATTATAACTAAGCCATTATACTAGCAAACACTCAGTGTACCTAGTGGCATCCTAAACGTGGCTATTGGACTTTGCTATAGTCCCACTAGTGCAAAGACATTTGCAGCACCTCTGCCTGCATTGCACACTCCAACTCATTATAACTAAGCCATTATACTAGCAAACACTCAGTGTACCTAGTGGCATCCTAAACGTGGCTATTGGACTTTGCTATAGTCCCACTAGTGCAAAGACATTTGCAGCACCTCTAACTGCATTGCACACTCCAACTCATTATAACTAAGCCATTATACTAGCAAACACTCAGTGTACCTAGTGGCATCCTAAACGTGGCTATTGGACTTTTGTCTAGTCACACTAGTGCAAAGACATTTGCAGCACCTCTGCCTGCATTGCACACTCCAACTCATTATAACTAAGCCATTATACTAGCAAACACTCAGTGTACCTAGTGGCATCCTAAACGTGGCTATTGGACTTTGCTATAGTCCCACTAGTGCAAAGACATTTGCAGCACCTCTGCCTGCATTGCACACTCCAACTCATTATAACTAAGCCATTATACTAGCAAACACTCAGTGTACCTAGTGGCATCCTAAACGTGGCTATTGGACTTTGCTATAGTCCCACTAGTGCAAAGACATTTGCAGCACCTCTGCCTGCATTGCACACTCCAACTCATTATAACTAAGCCATTATACTAGCAAACACTCAGTGTACCTAGTGGCATCCTAAACGTGGCTATTGGACTTTGCTATAGTCCCACTAGTGCAAAGACATTTGCAGCACCTCTGCCTGCATTGCACACTCCAACTCATTATAACTAAGCCATTATACTAGCAAACACTCAGTGTACCTAGTGGCATCCTAAACGTGGCTATTGGACTTTTGTCTAGTCACACTAGTGCAAAGACATTTGCAGCACCTCTGCCTGCATTGCACACTCCAACTCATTATAACTAAGCCATTATACTAGCAAACACTCAGTGTACCTAGTGGCATCCTAAACGTGGCTATTGGACTTTTGTCTAGTCACACTAGTGCAAAGACATTTGCAGCACCTCTGCCTGCATTGCACGCTCCAACTCATTATAACTAAGCCATTATACTAGCAAACACTCAGTGTACCTAGTGGCATCCTAAACGTGGCTATTGGACTTTGCTATAGTCCCACTAGTGCAAAGACATTTGCAGCACCTCTGCCTGCATTGCACACTCCAACTCATTATAACTAAGCCATTATACTAGCAAACACTCAGTGTACCTAGTGGCATCCTAAACGTGGCTATTGGACTTTGCTATAGTCCCACTAGTGCAAAGACATTTGCAGCACCTCTGCCTGCATTGCACACTCCAACTCATTATAACTAAGCCATTATACTATCAATTTTTGCTGCCAGTTTAAGGGCTGTAGTTGCATTGTCAGGGATATTTATTCTTTATTATTCTGCTGTTAATAAAGCTAGACCACCGCTGCAATCTACACCACCTCTCAATTTTTACTACCACATTTTGAGTGTACAATCTTGTCGCAATCAACATGAGTGGCAAAATGACAGATGCTGGTGGAAAGGGGAAGAGGCCTGGTGGAAAAGGCAAAAAAGGTTTTGTCCGTGGGGAAGGTGGCAAAGTTCCTTTATCATCTGCTGAAGATAGACCATCTGCCAGCAAAAGTAAGATGTCTACTACTTACCGTGGACAATTCGATGTGCTCCCTTTTTTACAGACACAAACAACAGGAACAAAGATAGATGATGGCCAAAAAAGGAAAATGCTTGAATGGATCTCAAGTGGTCCAACAAGTGCCCTCTCAGCCACTTCAAGTACCGCATCCAAAAAACACCAGTCCTCTGAGTTGTCATCCCAATCAAACTTGATTTCTCCCAGCTCTGAAGTCTCCATCAGCCCTGCACAGTATGGTGGAACTGAGATGGCTGAGTCTGCAGAGCTGTTCAGTCACACTATAGCCTGGGAATCAGAGGTCTGCTCCCAAGCGACAGTGAGTACAGAACAGGAAATGGTCTGCAGTGATGCCCAGAACCTTTGTGACTCTGATTCAGGCCGTGAGGACCAAGTTTCTGAGCATAATGTTGACCCTTTGTCACAAACTGTAACACCTGTGGTTATAGACAATGAGGAACATACTGATAAAGATGAGACTCAGATACCCGATTGGGATGACAACTTAAATATTCGGTCAGGGCAAGAAGAGGCTCGGTCTGAGGGGGAGGGGAGTGCAAACACAACAATTGATGATGAAGTTCTAGATCCCACCTACTGTCAACCCACAGTCAGGCACTCGAGGAGGTCAACAGAGGTGGTGGAGGAGGATGCAACTGATGACGAAGTTACCTTGCGCCTTCCTGGACACAGTCGGAGTACTGGTAGCACGTCTACAACTGCATCCTCAGCCACCACTCTGCCTCTGAGCATTATTCGGGGTGGATCAACAGGTCGCATGGCCTCTAAGCCTTGCCTAGCCTGGTCCTTTTTTGACATAGAAAAAGATCGCCCAAATTATGTGATCTGTAAAATTTGTCATGGTTCTCTTAGTAGAGGTCAAAACCTCAGCAGTTTGACAACTTCTTCCATGAATCGTCACATGAATAAATATCATATGGCCCGGTGGGAAGCTCACCGTGCTGCAATGCGGCCTAGCGGAGCGAACCATCCACCGCCTGCCCCTTCCAGTGCATCCGCGCGCTCTTCATCTTCTAGGACTGTGGGGACAGCTGTCACACCTGTTTTTCCACCCACAACTTCCACCACTGTAACCGCAACAGGCAGTTTGCTTGGTAGGTCGTCAGTTGGTTTGGAAGGGGAAACAAGTGAGTGTGTACAGCTCTCTCAGACATCGATAGCACCAACGTTGGATGAAGGCAACATCATGTCTCCGCCTGCACTTTCCTCACAAACCTGCATTTTTCCAGGGACACCCTACTCAACACCGTCTACACACAGCAGCCAGATCTCTGTCCCTCAGATGTGGTCAAATAAAAGGCCATTTCCTGCGACCCATGACAAAGCTAAGAGGTTGACTCTATCCCTTTGTAAGCTCTTGGCTACCGAAATGCTGCCTTTCCGCCTAGTGGACACACAGGATTTTAGAGACCTTATGTCTGTCGCTGTGCCCAGTACCAGATGCCTAGTCGCCACTACTTCTCTAAGAAAGGTGTGCCCGCGCTACACCAGCATGTCGCACACAACATCACCGCTTCCTTGAGAAACTCTGTGTGTGAACGGGTGCATTTCACCACCGATACTTGGACCAGTAAGCATGGACAGGGATGTTACATGTCGCTGACTGGGCACTGGGTAACTATGGTGATAGATGGTGAAGGGTCTGCTGCACAAGTCTTGCCGTCCCCACGACTTGTGTGTCAATCCTCTGTCTGTCCAAGTTCCGCCACTGCTTCTGCCTCCTCCACCTCATCTGGGTCCTCCACCTCCGCCCCAAGCCTGCCTGGTCAGGCCACCAGCGTTCTCACTGCGCAGAAGGAATCACGCACCCCTCATTACTATGCTGGCAGCAGAGCGCAACGGCATCAGGCGGTCTTTAGCTTGACATGTCTTGGGAATAAGAGTCACACAGCTGAGGAGTTGTGGTCAGCTCTGCGGTCCGAGTTTAATAAATGGTTGTCTCCGCTCAACCTGCAGCCTGGTAAGGCCGTGTGCGACAATGCTGCAAACCTGGGTGCGGCCCTTCGCCTGGGCAAGGTGACACACGTACCTTGTATGGCTCACGTGTTGAACCTTGTCGTCCAGCAATTTTTAACACACTATCCCGGCCTAGATGGCCTTCTGAACAGGGCACGAAAACTGTCTGCTCACTTCCGCCGTTCAAGCGCCGCAGCTGAGCGACTTGCATCGCTCCAGAAGTTGTTCGGCCTGCCGGTTCATCGCCTGAAATGCGATGTGGCGACACGCTGGAATTCAACTCTCCACATGTTACAGCGACTGTGGCAGCACCGCCGAGCCCTGGTGCAATACGTCATGACGTATAGCCTGGGCCAACGAGATGCAGAGGTGGGGCAGATCACCCTGATGGAGTGGTCTCAGATCAAGGACCTATGCACCCTTCTGCACAGTTTCGACATGGCGACAAATATGTTTAGCGCTGACAATGCCATTATCAGCATGACGATTCCAGTCATTTACATGCTGGAGCACACGCTAAACACTATTCGGAGTCAGGGGGTGGGACAACAGGAAGGGGAGGAACTACAGGAGGATTCATATGCGCAAGGGACAACAACATCACCAAGGCCCAGACGTTCATCATCACCAACGCAGCAGGCATGGGACCATGGGGGACAGGGATCAACAAGGGCGCATAGTAGCAGGCGAAATGTTGAGGAAGGTGCAGGAGAACATGAAGAAATGGAGGACGAACTGTCCATGGACATGGAAGACTCAGCGGATGAGGGAGACCTTGGTCAAATTTCAGTTGAAAGAGGTTGGGGGGAGATGTCAGAGGAAGAAAGAACGGGTAGCACCTCTATGCCACAAACACAGCGTGGACTTGATCCGCATGGCTGCGCAAGACACATGAGTGCCTTTTTGTTGCACTACCTCCAACATGACACTCGTATTGTCAAAATTAGAAGTGATGATGACTACTGGCTTGCCACACTATTAGATCCCCAGTACAAGTCCAAATTTTGTGACATAATTCCAGCCATAGAAAGGGACGCACGTATGCAGGAGTATCAGCAGAAGCTGTTACTCGATCTTAGCTCGGCTTTTCCACCAAACAACCGTGCAGGTGCAGGGAGTGAATCTCTCAGTTGTAACTTGACAAACATGGGACGGTCTCGTCATCTTCAACAGTCTACCCGTACCAGTAGGACCGTATCTGGTGCTGGTAACAGCAATTTTATGGAATCTTTTCATAATTTTTTTAGACCCTCTTTTGCAAGGCCACCAGAGACAACAAGTCTGACACATAGTCAACGGCTGGAGAGGATGATACAGGAGTATCTCCAAATGAACATCGATGCCATGACTTTGCAAATGGAGCCTTGCTCCTTTTGGGCTTCAAATCTAGAAAAATGGCCAGAGCTCTCCAGTTACGCCTTGGAGATTTTGTCGTGTCCAGCTGCCAGCGTTGTCTCTGAACGTGTCTTCAGTGCTGCTGGGTGTGTGCTGACAGATAAGCGCACGCGTCTGTCCAGTGACAATGTGGACAGATTGACGTTCATCAAAATGAACAAGTCATGGATCCAGAAGGAATTTACTACCCCTGTGTCATCCTGGGGAGAGTAAATGCTTGTGGATTTTGAATGTGCTTGATGCAAATCAAAACATCCTGTTTGCAACTAGGGCACAACTGCTGCCACTGAAGGGGTGGGTGTGTGTGGGGCCCAATTTTTTGAAAAAAAGGGAGACTCCGCTTGGAGTAACCCTTGCTTGCTGTGTTTTTAAAAGAAGCCAAGATGAACAGAGCTGGGATCAGGAAAGACTTTGCTACCTACCCCGGTGTCATCCTGGGGACGGATAAGAATGGCGTATTTTTGAATATGCTTGATGCAAATCTAGCTGTGAATTGTACAACTGGGGCACAACTGCTGCCACTGAAGGGGTGGGTGTGTGTGGGGCCCAATTTTTGGAAAAAAGGGAGACTCCTCTTGGAGTAACCCTTGCTTGCTGTGTTTTTAAAAGAAGCCAAGATGAACAGAGCTGGGATCAGGAAAGATTTTGCTACCTACCCCGGTGTCATCCTGGGGACGGATAAGAATGGCGTATTTTTGAATGTGCTTGATGCAAATCTAGCTGTGAAGTGTACAACTGGGGCACAACTGGTGCCACTGAATGGGTGGGTGTGTGTGGGGCACAATTTTTGGAAAAAAAGGGAGACTACGCTTGGAGTCACCTTGCGGTGTTTTACATGATTTTAGAAGGGCGTGCCATGCCTATATCTGTGTGTCCTCCTCTTTTTCCTTGTCCAGCTGTTTTGTTTTCGCATGAGTATATGTCCTTGTCACTTTCCCATGTGTTTGTGCTGTGTTGTGAGTTGTTTGTCACCTTTTGGACACCTTTGAGGGTGATTTCTAGGTGTTTTTATGTGTTTGTGATTGCCTGCCATTGTTTCCTATGCAGTTCGAGTTCGGTTCGTCGAACGTTCGACGAGCCGAACTCGAACGGGACCTCCGTTCGGCGACTGACCTCGAGCCCAACCGGGACCGGTTCGCTCATCTCTACTCAGAACATCTAAATACTAGTGCATGAAGGCAGGTTACAGACCATCATCAATACCAATGGGAGCGGACTCCCGAACGAGCTCCCCTGAAGTGGCAGCGGCACCCAGAGAATTGGTTTACCTCTGTGTTAGAGTCTGCTTTATGGTCGCATCAATACCAACACGACCTGAGTGAGTACGCTGTCCTCCCCTGCGTCCAACCTGCACCATGCTCCCCCGTACCTCATCATCCCGAGTCCTGGGGCCTCCCCTACCCGTGGAGGTAATGTCATCTGGCTGCTCCACGCCATCTCCCCCGGGTACTCCCATCGGCTGCGGTGGTATTCCCCTTCCCGCGAACCACGGGTGGCGTAACGAACTCTTGTCCCCTGTAAATACCCCCCTTTACATTTGAGTGGCCGCAAGACCCCAGGTCTGGAGACCCTCAACCACAGCAACCCCGGATTCAAGCAGTTCGACTGCTTCAGGGGCGGCACACATAGATGTGCCTGCGTAAACTGGAGAGTTCTCTGTGCAGGTGCAAGATTTTGCCCAGAATTGTAGATCAAGCGGGTGACGTCATCAACATTGCCGGGTAAAATCTTGTGCCTGTGCAGAGAGCTCGCCAGATCACGCAGGTGCACCTATGTGTGAAAGGAGGAACAGGAGATGCAGATTTGCTTGCCTACGTGGATGACCACGTCAATTAGCACAAAAGAACAGCGAAAGGAAGGACGGGAGGCGCAGATTAGGATGCCCATCAGACCGGACAAATTACATACATAATGAGAGATTTTATAAAGGTATTTTTGGGGTCTACAGGGGGTCAGGGGGTAACATGCACCTACAGTGCCTTGCGAAAGTATTCGGCTCCCTTGAATTTTTCAAATCTGGCTTTAAACTTCTCCACAACAGTTTCATGGACCTGCCTGTTGTGTTCCTTGGTCTTCATGATGCTATCTGCACTTTAAACAGAACACTGAGACTATCACAGAGGAGGTGCATTTGTCGCGGGCGGAGGAGGGGACGCCGCGCTCTCCCTACTGCTCGGGTCCGGCTGCCGCGGCTGCTGCGGCCTGCCGCTGCTCGGTGGCTCGAGCGATGGGCCGGATCCCGGGGACTCGAGCGGCGCTCCTCGCCCGTGAGTGAAAGGGGATTGGGTTTTGGGATAGTTTATTGTCCGTGACGCCACCCACGGTTGTGGTGATTGAATGTACACCACCGCTGCTCTGGCTGGGGATCCCGGGAGTGATGGTGTGGAGCAGCCAGTTGTTGTGTTGCCCCTCCGTGGGTAGGGGTTGGTGATCCCGGGGCCCAGTGATGGGGTTGGGATGGTGTACAGGCGGGTATGGGGCCTGTGGAGGTGCAGGGGCGCAGGGGCAGCGCTGTGCCGCACGGCACGGTGGTACTCACTCAGCCCAATGAAGCACACAGAGTCTCTGCTGAAACAAACGGCTGGATGGACGGGTCCCACAGGCGGCTGCGGTGCTTTTCCCCTGACCCCAGGTTGTTAGTGTAAGTCCTTTCCTTCGCCTCCGTGCACACTCTTCCTGCTCTCCGGTTTCCAGCTGGCTCCCCGATTCAGTACCGGGGGGCCACCGCCCAGCCCCGGCTACCTGCGGTTCCACCAACTGGCTCCCCGGCTCCCTGCAGACAGCCACTACCGTCTGCCTGACTTTCTGCACAGGGGCCCTAGGCTCCAACCTAGGCCCCAATCTGCGTCTGCCTCTCTGCAGACGTCCTTTCTCCTTCACTCCTGAACTTCTCTCCCGGCTCGTTTCCTGCCTCAGGCCAGCTCACTCCAGGGTGGGCGTCTCCATCTCCTGACTCCACCCACCTGGTGTGTCAGTCTGAGCCCGAGGCAGAAAGCAGGTCCCTTTGGGGATGTCTGCTGTGAACTGCTGGGGGTGGGGGTGTGTGTGTGTTGTTACCTGTGTCCCCTGGCTTGTCCAGGGCGACACATTCCCCCTTAGCAAAATGCAGACCGTCCTCGGGCTGCCCGTCCATCACCGGTTTTATTTTTCTTTTAAACTGCAGAAGATAAGGAAAAAAAAAACAATACAAGGATACTAACATCATCCCACAACAGGAGGCATATCAAACATTAAACACTTTTAATAACGGCAACGGGTCCTTCAGTCACCCACCCAAATAACCTAGCCTTGGTGCTGCCCCTAGGAAGTGGGCAGCACCCCTTGACCCCAGTCCAGGAACGGCTCCAGATTAGTCAACAGGACCGGTACTTCGCTGCCGTTGCGGCCGGGCGGACTGCCGGAGCCGTCGTCATCTCCGTCGCGGCCGGGCGGACTGCCGGGGCCGGTGGCAGGGCGGTGACAAAGGTGAGGCCTGGGGACCCCAGGTCTGGGTCCTCCCCCACAGACGCTGCGGGCTCCGCTACCGGTAACAGGGGTAACGGGTCGGTGCATCACTGCGGCGGCCTCTTCCAGGAACCAAATGCTGGCAGAGTCCTGGCGTCCCTGCTTCCACAGCCGCGGTTCACATGCGGCCGGACGCCATCCCGTCCCCCTTAGCCTCTTTTTAGCACTTCCTTCTTCAGGGGGCGGGGCTCCACTTTCGCGCCTTTCCTGCTCGGGGAAGACGCTCGAGCGGGAAATTTTCGCACCCAAGATGGCGGTTTTACAAAATTTTCGACCGGACACCTCCGGCGGTCACAAGGCGCACCTCTACCCAACGGCAGAGCGGTAAGATCCTGTTCGTGACGCCAAGTTGTCGCGGGCGGAGGAGGGGACGCCGCGCTCTCCCTACTGCTCGGGTCCGGCTGCCGCGGCTGCTGCGGCCTGCCGCTGCTCGGTGGCTCGAGCGATGGGCCGGATCCCGGGGACTCGAGCGGCGCTCCTCGCCCGTGAGTGAAAGGGGATTGGGATTTGGGATAGTTTATTGTCCGTGACGCCATCCACGGTTGTGGTGATTGAATGTACACCACCGCTGCTCTGGCTGGGGATCCCGGGAGTGATGGTGTGGAGCAGCCAGTTGTTGTGTTGCCCCTCCGTGGGTAGGGGTTGGTGATCCCGGGGCCCAGTGATGGGGTTGGGATGGTGGACAGGCGGGTATGGGGCCTGTGGAGGTGCAGGGGCGCAGGGGCAGCGCTGTGCCGCACGGCACGGTGGTACTCACTCAGCCCAATGAAGCACACAGAGTCTCTGCTGAAACAAACGGCTGGATGGACGGGTCCCACAGGCGGCTGCGGTGCTTTTCCCCTGACCCCAGGTTGTTAGTGTAAGTCCTTTCCTTCGCCTCCGTGCACACTCTTCCTGCTCTCCGGTTTCCAGCTGGCTCCCCGATTCAGTACCGGGGGGCCACCGCCCAGCCCCGGCTACCTGCGGTTCCACCAACTGGCTCCCCGGCTCCCTGCAGACGGCCACTACCGTCTGCCTGACTTTCTGCACAGGGGCCCTAGGCTCCAACCTAGGCCCCAATCTGCGTCTGCCTCTCTGCAGACGTCCTTTCTCCTTCACTCCTGAACTTCTCTCCCGGCTCGTTTCCTGCCTCAGGCCAGCTCACTCCAGGGTGGGCGTCTCCATCTCCTGACTCCGCCCACCTGGTGTGTCAGTCTGAGCCCGAGGCAGAAAGCAGGTCACTTTGGGGATGTCTGCTGTGAACTGCTGGGGGTGGGGGTGTGTGTGTGTTGTTACCTGTGTCCCCTGGCTTGTCCAGGGCGACACATTTATACGGAGACTTGATGACACACAAGTGGATTATATTTATCATCATCAGTCATTTAGGACAACATTGGATCATTCAGAGATCATTAATGAACTTCTGGAGTGAGTTTGCTGCACTGAAAGTAAAGGGGCTGAATAATATTGCACGCCCCAATTTTCATTATTTATTTTTTAAAAAAGTTTAAAATAAGCAAAAAATTTCCTTCAACTTCACAATTGTGTCCACTTGTTGATTCTTCACCATAACATTAAAATTTTTATCTTTATGTTTGAAGCCTGAAATGTGGGAAAAGGTTGAAAAATTCAAGGGAGCCGAATACTTTCGTAAGGCACTGTATATAGAATGTAACATAGGCGCTGCTTAAGGTTCTAGTTTTAGTTTAGAAGACCAAAATCTGGTGACAGGTTCCCTTTAAGTCAAACTATGGTCACATCTGCATTAAATGCATTACCAGTGGTCTCCATTGATTGAAAACTATATCACATTTTAAAAATGGCATCTATTTTGTCTAGTAAAACAATAGACACCGTGAGGAAACCAAACTATATATGGCACTGAGTCATGGTTTGTGTTTTTCACAGATGTGAACAGAGCCTAATTCTGCGGTCAATTGTTCACACTTTTATGTTTGTGGCTTTCCATTTCCAGTCTTTACCTAAGGAGAAGTGACTCAATATACCTGTTGCAATACTCACCGCTCCCTGTGTATGTTTAGGTTACAAGAAGGTCCAGTTCACTATTTGACTTCTGTTGGTTGTATTACGTTTACCTTTGTAGTGGTTTTTAGTTGTGAAAAGTTCTTGCTACTGACATTTGGGTTACTTAATGCAAAGTACGGTGATTTCGATATTTTTGGAGAAATTGCTTGTTGGTAAAAATGCAATAATACACAGTGATAGCGGTATACGGTGCAATCATGTGGAATTATTAAAGTTCTTAATTCCATGGTATGGATCTTTTTTTGTCTCGCTTTGAAAAGGGAAAATGCTTTTTTATCATGGATTCAATAAAAATTTATTAAAATGCAGTATGCTCCACTATATACCATATTACAAAGGATATAATATCTAAGACAGGCTACACACATAAGATTTTCACTGTAACAGAATGGATTTTGATATCTAGACTGGCTGACGGCTTCCTGACCCAATCTGAATACCCAGCCTGGATACTGACAGCCAGTCCAAACATCACGGTCCATACAGGCTGAAGTGTAAAACCAGTCTAAGGTCTCCTTCACACGTCAGTGATTCTGGTACGTATTTTGCTGTTTTTATACGTACCAGAATCATGGACATACGCAGACCCATTAAAATCAATAGGCCTGCGCACACATCAGTGATTTCTCACTTACGTGTTTTCATCCGCACGGAGACAAGTCCATTTTTTGTTCTGGCATCACTGATGTCCCATGGACCACACTATGGTGTGGTCAATGAAACCCGTACCAGAAAAATCACGTACATTTAAAATAAAAAGCTTTTTAAACTCACCCATCTCCAGTGATGCTGTCTTCAGCCGCTGCTGTCTGCTGCTTCCAGGCCAGCTAATTATGCTCATGCATGTGCACTGTGCCGTGACCCAGAAGTAGCTGCAGAGGGGAGACAGCGGCAGCCGGAAGCAGTATCATGAAAGACTTCAGCACCACAAACAGCAGGAGCGTGGACAGGTGAGTATAATAAGTGCCTGATCTCCGTGTATTATCACGGATAGCACACGGAGATTACACGTGTGCCAAAATCACAGCACATGGAGGGACATGCGCACCTTTATCACATCAGTGAAAAAAACGTGTGTTTTTCACTGACGTCTGAAAGAAGCCTAAGGAAATAAACAGTGACTTATAGAGCCACCATATTGGAATGCCATCAATATCATTTAGTTGTTTGATATTAATAAATGTTATATTTTTGAAAAAAATGTCAAGTGTCCTGACTGTGGGGCAGATAGAGACACAGGCAACCTGTGCACGAGCTCCACGTGGGCTACTTCTTTCCAATAGCTCAGTATAGATAGCTCAGCACTTGCCTAAAAAAAAGTAATGTGGTTGCCCTTTGTATTAAACAAAGAAGTGGCCAGCCACAGACAGCAAATATTACTAAATATAATTAATTAGCAAAAAGGTCCACAAATGTCAATTGTGCCAGCCTCAGGCTATGTGCGCATGCTGCGTTTTTGTCTGACCACAAAGATGCAGCATTCTTTACCCCAAAAAGCAACACAAAAACGCACTTACAGGAAAAATGCATAAAAAATGCATGCGTTTTTGTGTGTTTTTTGATGCGTTTTGATGCGATTTTTGCTGCGTTTTTGTCCAGTGCATTCAATGGGTGAAAAACGCAGTAAGAATGGACATGCTGTATCTTTGTGGTCACCACAAAAACGCAGCCAAAAAAAGCTGCACTGTGCGGACAGCAACAATAAAATCTAATAGACTTTGCTGGGGAGGGAAATTCATGCAGTTTTGAGTAGCCTAAAGGACCCAACTTTCCAGCAAGAGTTGATTTCAAACTTCTGTATTGTGGGATCCTTGCATGCAGAATGGGATTACACAACCCTCCGTGGCTCACCTAACAGTCATCTTGGGTATTATCCTAAAACGTAGCATGTTGAAGTAAATCAGCACTGTCACATCATTTACAGATCAGTTACCGATCAGTAACCTACCATATTTTGCAGATTATAAAATGCACCAGATTATAAGATGCACCCCAAATTTAAAGGAAGAAATCGGCAAAAAAAAATTTTGTTTTAATATTAAAAATGGGGGTCCATCTTAAAATCTGAGTATGTTTTATAATCCGAATATAACTTACTGGGGGTGCGGTGGAGCAGGGTCGCAGCTGAAAGAAGTCAGCGACGGCATGGCATACTGCTGGTCCGAGGCTGGGAGGTGGGGGTGTTGCGGAGTGATACGGGCACCATTGATCTCCGGTCAGTGCTTGAGATGTACTTCAGGAAAATGGCTTCGGAGGCAGCGCACACGCAGATTGAGATCTCAGAGAGCCGAGATCTCAATCTGCACATGCGCTGCCTTCGCAGCCATTTTTCAGAATTCCATCACGTCGGACTACAATACATGTTTGGTGCAATAAATCCTGGAAGAAACGTAGAGGATGGCAACAGAATAAATTTTTGGCCATTTTTAAAAAGTGTGCAACTCCTACAGTGGTAAAGTCTATGCTTTAAGTGCAACTGTTTAGTGTTTGGGCCTGTGGCTGGGTGGCTGCATATTTCTGCTTGATCTCCAAGGCCTCAGGTAGGGACAGCTGCACGCTTCACAGGGACAGAGAACCAGACATGGTTGCTGATAGTGCTTGCGAATGTATAACGACAGATACAGGGTGATAAGCATCTGAACCTGCGTCCTGTACAGGGGATTTGAAAGCAGTTAGCACAGGCAAAGAGGCATTGGTGTTACCCACAGACACTGATTTTGGACCCAGCTGTTCAGCTCACCCAGTCGGTTGCTTTGATGACATGTGCCTGAGCATGCTGGTAAAGGTCAGGCCCCTACTCATCTTGGTACAGCACAGGTTGAAAATCACAATTTTTTTTAATAATCTGCACTTGCGTTAAAAAAAAACGCCAGACAGGGTAACACATAACCCTTGGCCTTGGAACTTGTCGCATGTGTGTTCTATGGGGAACAGTATAACACCTCCTCCCTCATGCTGCCACACTGCCTCTTCCTGCCTGATGTGGTTCTGCGGATCCCTCCCTTTCTGCACTGCTGTCCCCTCGTTTCATGTGTAGCGCCCCTGAAGCCATCAGGAGCTACAAGGAACTGCATCCTGTCGAAGATGCAGGGTCTACCCCCAGGGACCCAGAAGGCCAGTGCCGGTAACACCAAAACACATATAAAATCCCTGTTTTTCCCTTCCCCAAGGACTGGTGACCGGCTAGGGTTGGACCCAATGGATGGCCACCTAGGGGTGGAACCAATCCAGTCCACTAGACGACAACCAGGAAGGAGGGGTCAGATAGTCAGTAAGTGGAAGTGAAAGGAGACGGACATAACCTATACTGAGGGGAGTGTGTAACAGTGACCTATCAGGTGCAGGCGTGTGGTTGCCGAAGGAGTACGGTAGAGTACTTTCGGAACCATAGCACCGACGGGGTGCAGAGCCCTAGGTCAGGAAATGCTCCAGGCAGACCTGATAAAATCTGTATGGTGAGAGGAGCATCCAGGACCTCACCGACTGTAAAGTTCAGGGGACCAGCAGTGACGGGAGAAGCAGGAACCGGAACAGAGCACCAACCTTACAGAGTTCAAACTGCCTGCTGCACGGACTAAGACTGAAAGACTACCAGGAGGGGACCCCCAGACGCTCCAAGCCACGGGGACCCACCAACCAGAGACAGGTGCAGGGGAAAGAAGCCACCAGGTTACCACACTGGCACTGGAACTAAGGGGACCAGTGGTGAGGACCAGCCTCCATCGGGTTGCAAGTATCACCAGCGTAAAGAACCAGTTACACTGCAATCCCTTGTGTGGTCTACCTTCTTTTGCGCCCTGGTACTGTTAATGGACTTAAACATCAAACACCATCATTTATCTCCTGGGGCCTAGCCCTACTTGCAGAGGGCTGCAACATCCAGGCTGCCATTAACATCAGCTCCAGCAGTGAGAGACTGTGCAGCGGCGACTCCATCTGACTCGCCCACCCCAGGGCTATGGGACACCCGGTGCCGGGCCGGACTAGTCCGGAGGTAGTCAGTGGTGGCTGGGCCCGGCTCCGTGGCCCTGGTGGGTGTCAGTAGTATATGTGGCTTGATGAATAAAGTTTGTGTTCGTGACGCCACCTGTGGTATGCGGCTAATAAGCCGCCGCTGCTGTATGAGGCCTCCGGGAGATGATAAGGCAGCAATGGTGGTACTGCTCCCCACAGGTGGAGCAATGCCCGGGGCACAGTTGGTGCTTGTGAATGTCTATGCAGCGGAAATAACAGAGACCACTTCAAGGGTGCAGTTCAAGTTCTTTACTCACAGTTCTTGTCAAGACCGGCAGGAACCCTTGGACTGCTGGGACCACTGTCAGGGACCTCCGCCGTTTCTGGGTGATTCAGAGAGTAAAAGCCGGTACCCTTCTCTTAGTGTCTCTTTCTTCTGCTGTCTTCCTTAGCCTTGCCTTTGTTAGGATGGACCTGGCTTGGCCTCCACTACAGCCTCCAGGCTGGGGGGTCACCTGTCGGCTGATTACCCCTTTTCTGGAAGTCTGTTATGGGTTCTGGCCCTGGGAGTCTACAACCTTCCCTGGGCCTCGGTTTTTACTGTTTGGAGATGATTTTGCACTCCTCCAGTCTCTAGGGACCGTCCCCTGTCGCAGCTTGATCCCTCCACCGATGTTACTGTGGAACAGGCCACCGTAGCCTACAACTACCCGTGGCACCTCTAGGACCTCTCCGTGGTACCTCTAGGACTACCCGTGGCCCTGCGACTCCTTCTGTCTCCTACGTGGTGTCACCTGGACCTCTGGGTCCCAGGATCTTCACCAGGAAGCGTCTCCTTCAGTTTCTCTGCTCCTGTCTGACTTGGAGCTTTCTTTCCTTCTTTCTTTCTTTTCTCCTCCTTGCCTGCCTCCAGCAGGCCTCCTCCTCCCTCCTTTCTCTCGTTCTTCTTCTCCAACTACATGCTCACTCTCTCACTCCCTGAGGTAGACTGACTAAACTTGACCTTCCTCCCTTTGTCTGCTCTCAGATGGCTCCTCCCACCTCCCCAGTTGCTAAGCTGTACCCTATAGGAGCAGGGATGGGTCTTACGGCCCCTCCCAGCTTGCAGCATGGGGGGGGATAACTGCCACTTTCCCTGGTCCCAGTATGTACCTAACAATGGGTGTAGTGTGGATTTACCAGGGGACCGGAGTTCACTCTCTTCCTCTCCCAGAATGGGGCATCACACCGCTGGATGGGGTGCAATGACCTGTGGCGACGGAAGCCTCAGGGGCGCCACACATCCATATAGCAAGTGGCGTCACGACAAAACCTTTATTATTATTCCCCTGTATATAACCCCTTTCAACTAACCACCAGGGTCACGGAACCGGGCAATGGCCACCCAGTGAACTGTCCCAGTAAATATACTGCCCGGGACCGAGTACCCCATAGTCCTGGGGTGCGTCACATGCAATCTTCCCAAGTTGGGTCAGTGACTTCATCATCCATCACTTCATCTTCCACTTCCGCACTCTTGTCCTCCTCCTGACTTGTTGAATAAACAACATTACTTGGCAACTGTGTCTCATCATCCTCATCATCCACTTCTTGAGACAGAGGCTGCTCAAATATTTGGGCATCACTGCACATGATTTCCTCATGTTCCTCTTGAAACATGCATGACAAGAGGCCATAATAAATAAATGTAATATCACACTAGGTACGGGAAAGTACCAAGCGCATGGTGAAAGGGACTGGAAGGGAAACTCTGTGTCTAGGGAGAGGGAAGATGGTGACTCCTGATTAAACCTACTGCTGGTCCCTGGGGTCCCTCACCACCCTAGATAGGTTCCGTACCTATGCGCTGACCTCGATACCTGACCCCAGGTATCCCTAATGCTGGGCCCTAAATAGGGAATGGATGGTATGAGCACTCCGTCAACCCCACTAAACAACTATAGAAGATACAAGGGAGACACACAGGGGGAAAAGCATGAACTACTTATCATTAGACGACTTAGGTAGAAGTACAGCTGAGCTTTCAGCAACTATACCATAGAGGAGTACAACCCACCTGCTTGCAACCTTGGCTTGAAGGAACTGAAAATATCACCAGCACCAGTCCAAAGGAAGTAAGGAGTATTTAAACATCAAGGGAATACTAATAATCAACAGCTGGGTCCAAAAGGATTGAATACTGACAGCAGTAACAATGGAAAGTCAGGGAGCATTCTGTGCAGCCAAATGCTGTGACCTTCTACATCCAGAAACCACATGACTGTCTGTCGCACGTGACACACCTGTAACATGTAAATGTAAATAGCTCCTTGGAGTGTCCAAGTGTGAGATCGCTTGTCTCTTGGGACTCACCATGGTGGGAGAAAGTAGGATCACAATGTGGAATACGTAAATTAGGTATGCTGCTATGAGAGGAATTAATAGGGACTAGAATAAAATACATGTAGTGATTCAAAGCAAAACAAAAGGAGATTTTATGTGCAAACAATTATCTTTATTGAGAATACAAAATACACAGAATAAAAACCATAATGAGAACCAGGAGTTGGAAAAGACTATAGTGCCAGTATTTACCCACAGTCTTGTGCCTAGTAAGTAGGCTATACTCTATAACCACTAACATAAGGCCAGTCAGAAGGTGCCTATGTGCATAAAGTGCTCACTACCCTGGTCCCCTACAGTGCTAAAAGTTCCACTAGTCTTATACTGGTAAGAAGAATTTTGGCGCCTGTTTTATGTTCTGTGACTGTAATATAATTGGTTTCAAAGCATTAGGACTTTAGCTAGTTCTCATTATAGTTTTTTTTCTGTTGTATTTTTTATTCTCAATAAAGATAATTGTTCACACATAAAATCTCCATTTGTTTTGCTTTGAATCAGTGTTTAACTTGGGAGAGTGCTTGTCCCATAGTCTATATTTCTATATTGCATTAGGTGTTTCTTTATTCGCCATGACCAGATTTGAGATGATAATCTAAACCATGGCTTTTTTTGTGTATATGCTATAATAGATGTAGATCTGGAAAATACTTTTGGTTTTTATGTTGCATCTGCAATGACTGTAAAGGGGGTTTTACACGCTACGATATCGTTAATTAATTATCGTCGGGGTCACGGTGTTTGTGACGCACATCCGGCTTCATTAACAATGTGTCGCCCTGGGCAAGCCAGGGGACACAGGTCACACACCACCACACCCTACATCCCAGGTAGGAACATCTAAGCTAACCAAAAATCCTTGTTGCCTTCCTCCAGAGGCTGGTGATTCACACCAGGGGGTGGGCCAGGCGGTTGGCTCCGCCCACCAAGGAGATCACAGCTCTGGAGGCGGGAGAAACCAGGCAGTCAGCTCAGGGAAGAGCTTGAGAGTGGAGTCCAGTGAGGGACATGAAAGAGTAAACAGCAGAGAGTAGCCCAGGCAGGGCTTGTGTGAGGAGTCAGCTCAGGGAAGAGCTTGAGTGAGGAGCAGATAAGCTAAGTGAAAGTGAAGGAAGTAAAGTGGTAAAGGAGGAAAGCAAGAGTGGTGACAGAACAGAAGGAGTGTGCAAAGCCTGAAGTAGTCCAGCTGAGTGCAGGACAGGTCAGCAAGGTCAGCAACGGTGGTGACTGTCTGGAGGGGGACCGTTTGGAAGTTCCTGGAAGGACCCCGTAGGCTGTGTGCCCGGCGGTCTGGAGCAGTGTTCCGAAGGCTAGTCAGCACCAGGGCAGGGGCCCCGGCAAGGCTTGGAGTCGCCACAATTTGCCGAATCCGCCAGTGAAGGGGACGTAGATCCCCTAACAACCAAGACCCGAGTGAAGGCAACCGCCCAGCCAGTGTAAAAGAGACACCGCCACCGCCAAGGCACCAGTTTCTTAGGGCCAGCGCCTGCGGGCAAAGAGTAGAACTCCTCCGGTCCAGCTTGAAACCGGGGAGCGGGTTACCGGTGGGGACCCATCGCAACCAACAAGTACACAAAGGTGCAAGGAAGAGGGACATCACCGTCACCTACTGGGAGAGCAATTGCAGCCGTCCGTGGGACCGTCTTACTAGCCATTTGGTTTACCGTACAAACTGTGTCAACGTCTCAGGCTGAGTGAGTACCACAGTGCCGCAAGGCACAGCGCTGCCCCCGCGTCCCTGCGCCCACCAGGCCCTGCACCTCCCAAGCCGTCACCAGGCCCCGGGATCACCAACCCCTACCCACGGAGGGGCAACACAACACCTGGCTGCTCCGCATCATCATCCCCGGGATCCCCGTATTGGGCAGCGGTGGTGAAATCACCACAACCGTGGGTGGCGTCACGGACAATAAACAATTCCCACACCCAACAACCCCCTTTCACTCACGGGCGAGGAGCGCCGCTCGAGAAACCCCCGGGATCCGGCCCACCGCTCGAGCCACCACTGAGCAGCAGCCGCCGGACCCGAGCAGAAGGGGTGAGCGCGGTGTGCTGACACCCTCCTCCCCGCCCGCGACAACAATATCGCAGTGTGACACTTATGAGCGACCTTAAACGATCGCAAAAGCGGTCAAAATCGTTTGCCGCGGAGAGGTCATCCTGAAACAAGAAATCGTTTTCTGCTTATTAGCGATGTTGTTCCATCGCTGTGTGTGACACCGCAGGAGCGACGAACATCTCCTTACCTGCTTCTACCGGCAATGCGGAAGGAAGGAGGTGGACGGGATGTTACGTCCCGTTCATCTCCGCCCCTCCGCTTCTATTGGACGCCTGCCGTGTGACGTCGCTGTAACGCCGAACGAACCGCCCCCTTAGAAAGGAGGCGGTTCGCCGGCCAGAGCTATGTCGCAGAGCAGGTATGTGCATGTGACGCTGCAAGTAGCAATAATGTTTGCTACGGCAGCGATCACCACATATCGGCCGTACAACGGGGGCGGGTGCTATTGCGATCGACATCACCAGCAAATGCTAGCGATGTCGCAGCGTGTAAAGCCCGCTTAAGACCATATAATCCCTACCTAGATATCTGTTAGACACTATTTCTTCTCCAGCAGCTAGCCCCACAATAAATGCAGCTAAAAGTAGAATTATTAGAGAATAGCATAAGTTAGACTTAAGGGGGCTTTACACGGTAGCGATATCGCTAGCAATTTGTAGCAAAAGCGAGTGTGTAAGTACCCGCCCCCATCGTTCATGCGATTGTTTGTGATCGCTGCCGTAGCGAACATTATCGCTACGGCAGCGTCACATATACTTACCTGGTTGGCGGCATCGCTGTGACTGCTGAAAAATCCCTCCTTCAAGGGGGAGGGACGTTCAGCATCACAGCGACATCACCGCAACGTCACTAAGCAGCCGGCCAATCAAAGTGGAGGGGCGGAGATGAGCAGGACGTAACATCCCGCCCACCTCCTTCCTTCCGCATTGTGGCCGGCGGCAGGTAAGGACACGTTCCTCGCTCCTGCGGTGTCACACATAGCGATGTGTGCTGCCGCATGAGCGATGAACCACCTGGATAAACAACTCTTACCGATTTTTGAGTTTAGGACGACCTCTCCATGGTGAACGATTTTCACCATTTTTGAGGTCGCTTAAGGTCGCTGGTCAGTGTCACACGCTGCAATATCGCTACTGACGCCGGATGTGCGTCACTAACAACTTGACCCTGACGACAAACCATTAACGATATCGTAGCGTGTAAATCCCCTTTAGTCCTAAAAAGGTCTTTTGGTTTTACGTTGAAACAGCAAAGACTATAAGGCTAGAATCTCTGCCTAGATGCCTTTAATACATTAGCCCTTCTCCAGCAGCTAACACTACACTAAATGCAGCTAACAGCAGTATTATTTGAAATTAGAATCGATTTTTTTATGTTGCAGCAGCAAGAACTGTAATGCAATACTCATTCTAATACATTATCCCTTCTCCAACAGCTCTCCCTACACTGTTTCTGGGGTAGAGTGAGCCGAGCAGCGCATCACCGGGTCTTATATAGACCCGATGACTCAATGCAGCTGGCCAATTACATTAATGCCAGTAGCCAACATGGCTACAACATTACAGTGATTGGCAGGCAATCCCTGCATGTTTAGTGGCTGAAAAACAGCAGCAAAACATGGAAGGCAGGGACTCGAGCATGGTGCGTGAGCACCAGGGATACTCGAGAAGTATCGAGAAGTGCCGATCACGTGCTCCTGTCATCGCCATCAACATATTTAGATGGTTATATTGGTAATTACTGTCTAAAGGCCCCTTTACACACTGTGACATTGCTAGCATTTGCTGGCAATATCGAGCACGATAGCACCCGCCCCCGTCGTACAGCCGATATGTGGTTGATTGCTGCCGTAGCGAACATTATCGCTACGGCAGCGTCACATGCACATACCTGCTCTGCGACTTCGCTGTGACCGACTTCGCTTAGAAAGGGGGCGGTTCGTTCAGTGTCGCAGCGACGTCACAGCAGCGTCACTGAACCGCTGCCCAATAGAAAAGGAGGGGCGGAGATGAGCGGAACGTAACATCCTGCCCACCTCCTTCCTTCCTCATTGCCGGTAGCCACAAGTAAGGTGAGGTTTCTCGTTCCTGCAGTGTCATACATAGCGATGTGTGCTGCCGCAGGAACAACGAACAACATCATACATGCAGCTGCAACGATAATTGAGAATAAGGGGGCATGTCACCGATTAGCGATTTAGAACTTTTTTGCGACGATTCAAATTCACTCATAGGTGTCACATGCAACGACATCGATAACGCGGCCGGATGTGCGTCACAAATTTCGTGACCCCAACGACATCGCTTTAGCGATCTCGTAGCGTGTAAAGCGGCCATAAGTCTTCCTCGTAACCCGTAAGATTTCCATTACTTAAATATTGATAGGATAGGTCATTACATTTCTATTGGTGCAGACCCGAGCCATGGGGCCCCTTCTGGTCTGAAATTAATTCGCAAAGGTGCTCCAGTGAGATACATAAGTCTTTGTATGTTCAGGAAAAATTGAAATTCCTAATGAACACCAACTAACTTAATCTCATTCTTAATAAATGGAAGAGATTCCAATAAAAGTGGTCAGCAACTTGGCCAAATAATTTCCAAAATGGTATTGTCTTTCCTTTCATCAACAATTATTTATATATACTTTTGCCGATGGAGAGAGTAGAGGGGATATCATCACAACTTACTCTCTTGTCTTCATCCAATTTGATCTCTAGATGGCTGAACTTACCTATTACATGAATCTTTCACAGTACCATCCTGGGGATCTATGACAGAGTTAGTTTTGGGTCATTCTATTCGTGGACTCAGCAATAATACAAATGGCGTCCATATTCCATTCACGTCAAACTGGCCTTATTGACTGATTAGATGGCTAACCTATTAAACCCTATGTGTATGACAGTAAAGTCTTAATTATAGCCATGTTTTCTATTACTATAATTTATCATGAAGAATGTCTAAAAATGAGAAGTAATTACTAAAAATGTGAGAAAACTTCAGTTGTTTATGACATTGGCTCAAAATGCATTATTATAATTTGGCGCCACATAAGGTCTTATTTGCCCTTTTCTTAAAGCTTAGAAAAAGATGAACTAATATGACCTTAATCAGATTAAAAATTCTTTGAAAAAAATAATTTGCTAATGCTGAGGTGCACATCGCTTTAAGGCTAAAATCCAACATTTCTTGTCATTTCTCTGTAAACATTAATTTGGCTTTCAGGTCATGGCCGTTCCTGTGACAGAGTGGATCTTAAGCCTGAATCATATTATGTAATGATAAGTTACTGAAAACTCTGACCATTTGCAAGACCTCTACTTGCTTCCAGTGTGCAAAAACATTTCCAATTATTAATCATTATATATGAGGGTAGAAGAGGTAAAAGTCCTTGAAATGAATCACCACTGCTGTATTGCAGTTTTCCAACTACAATACTGGTACGAGTTTGGCCATTACTTTTTTATTGACGGCCTACCTTTAGGATAAAGGCCGCTTTACACGCTGCGACATCGCTAACGAAATGTCGTTGGGGTCACGGAATTCGTGACGCACATCCGGCCTCGTTAGCAACGTCATTGCGTGTGAAACGTACGAACGACCGCTAACGATCAAAAATACTCACCTTATCGTTGATCGTTGACATGCTGCTCTATTCCCGATTATCGTTGCTGCTTTTGCACGCAGATTGTTTGTCATTCCTGCGGCAGCACACATCGCTACGTGTGCACCCCAGGAACGACAAACAACAGCTTACCTGCATCCTCCGGCAACGAGGTGGGCGCGTGTCTTTCCTTCGGCTGCTCTCTGCCCCTCCGCTTCTATTGGCCGCCTGCCATGTGACGTCGTTGTGACGTCGCACGAACCACCCCCTTAGAAAGGAGGCGGTTCGCCGGCCACAGCGACGTCGCAGGAAAGGTAAGTAGGTGTGACGTGGCCTAACGATATTGTGCGCCACAGGCAGCGATTTGCCCATGTCGCACAAACGACGGGGGCGGGTACGCTCGCTAGCGATCTCGCTAGCAAGATCGCAGCATGTTAAGCGGCCTTAAGCCATCCATATATGATTGAAAGTGGTGCAACACCTGACAACTCTGCTGATATCGGTCCTGAAAGTTCTCAGATGCCGCTGGAACGTAGCCGCTGATAACAACTGATTGGCGGGGTACAGGGTGTGTCACCCTCACCGATCAGATATTAATGGCCTATCCTGAGGATAGGTCATCAATAAAACGTAGCTACCAAACCCTTTATACTTTGTCTTTGCAATCAATGCAGGATGGATAACAATATTTCATCTTTTAGATAACCTTAGATAACCAGGTAAACAGTGACCATAGCATCTAAGGGTTTGAATAATCGGAGGGGACAGCTTTGTAGTCTCCTCTGTAGAACAAGCCATTCAGAAGTATATGCCCGTTAGCTTTTGTTCCTGTTATTAACAGATAGCTTTGTCAGTGATATTGTGAATGTTCTATCAAACTCGTATAGTAAACACTGTTATGAAAAAAAATGAAATTGCTGAATTGCCATGTTTTGCTCACGGTAAAAATATAAATCCCAACATGGTCCCGTTAAAAACTGCATCCGCTTGTGCGAACATCAAACCCTCATACAATTAATGCTGTGAAAATCCCTCCCCTGCCAAAACAAAACAAAAACAAAAAAAATTAATTGTTGGAATTTAATTTCATTTCCATTTCTCCACACAATTTTGTTTTTCAATTTTGAGTACACTATATTGTAAAATTGTTCAGGGGCCTGAGAGATAAGGAGGCTGACTTCCATCTTTAAACTGACAATACGCTTCTAACATAGAAATAACTGCTGAACTACAAACGGCCCATACAGACTCAGACTGGCCCACAGGAGAACCGGAGATTTCTCTGGTGGGCCCCATTGGAGTATTATGTCACTTGCCATTCAAAATAATCAGTAGCTGTCACAATACACTTGTTTCAATATGTAGAGATAAAGAAATAATCTCTTAATTAATTTTACAAACTACCCAGTATATCTAATATATAAAGCTGAATGTGTGTATGTATGTGTGTGTGTGTGTGTGTGTGTGTGTGTATTTCCGGGATTGGCATCTGCACCATCGCAGCTACAGCCACACAATTTTGCACACTCACACTTCTGAACACCGAGAGCGTCATAGGCTATGTTTTGAGGGGAAATTTTAACCCCGCACTTTACAGTTATTCACCAAAAAACCTGCCTCCATTAAAGCAAATGGAGCTGGGAGCCACAGTGCAGCCAGATCTTTAGAAGAATGCGCATACACGCCCTTAAATGGAATGTTGGCGTGTCACAATGCAGCCAGGCAAAGAGACAGACACAAACAGGGAAAGAGGCAGACACAGACAGGGAAAGAGGCAGACACAGACTGGGTAAGAGACAGACACAAAGATACAGACACAGACAAAGAGACAGACTGACAGGAAAAGAGAATGACAGGGAAATAGAGGGAAATAGAGAGACAGGTTAAGAGACAGACACAGACAGGTAAAGAGACAGACACAGACAAAGAAACAGAGACAGACACAGGGAAACAGACAAACAGGGAAAGAGAGGGAAAGAGACAGACAGGGTAAGAGACAGACAAAGACAGGTAAAGAGACAGATAAAGACAGACACAGGGAAAGAGACAGAGGGAAAGAGGGAAAGAGGGAAAGAGACAGACAGGGAAAGAAAGGGAAAGAGACAGGGAAAGAGAGGGAAAGAGACAGACAGGGAATGAGACAGACAGAGAAAGTGACAGAGATAGATAGACAGACAGGAAAAGAGATAGATAGACCAGGAAAGAGATTGAGACAGATGGAGAAAGAGACAGTCAGAGACAGACAGGAAAAGAAACATACAGACAAAGAGATAGAGAGAGAGACAGAGAGATATATACAGAGGGGGAGACAGAAAGAGAATGGGAGAGAAACAGAGAGACAGTTACTATCCCGGGCAGCGCCGGGTGCTACAGCTAGTTATTATATATTTGTGAATGTCATATTTGCATGTAGTTGATCAGTGGGCCTCCAGAGTCAATGTTATGGGTGGGTCCCTGCCGCCCCAGTCTCACACTGGGTCCATATACTGTTCTTGCAGAGGGGCCCTTTTTTACTATGACACTCAGTACCCCCCCACCAATCGGCTGCTGGTGCCAGCAGTGGAAGGATGTGCTCAATTGTGGAGCAGAACAGGACTCCTCCATAAACTGCATAGTGGCTGCAGTTGGGCACTGCATATCACTAGTGCAGAAGTGCAGTACCCGGTTGCGGTCACTATAAAGTTGATGAAGCTTTTCTGTTCCACTCTACAGCTGATCCCATTAGGCCAAGGACAGCTGATTGATGCTCGTGTTCAATATTACTCCACCACCGATCTCATATTGATGACATATCCTAAAGATAGGCAATCAACCAATGTAAAAATAAATCATCACAACTATAATAATTCATAAAATAAAGTGTAAAGGCCCAGTTACATGCAACGACGTATCTAACGATATATCACCGGGGTCACGAATTCCATGTCGCACATCCGGCATCGTTAGCGACGTCGTTGCGTGTGACAGCAAGGAGCGACCGTTAACGATGGAAAATGCTCACCAAATCGTCCATCATTGACACGTCGTTCCTTTTCAAAAAAATCGTTGATTGTTGAGCACACAGGTTGTTCCTCGTTCCCGAGGCAGCACACATTGCTACGTGTGAGACCATGGGAACGACGAACTGCAGCTTACCTGCGGCCACCGGCAATGCGGAAGGAAGGAGGTGGGCGGGATGTTGCGTCCTGCTTATCTCCACCCCTCCGCTTCTATTGGTCGGCCGTTTAGTGGCCGTGCACGAACCGCCCCCTTAGAAAGGAGGCAGTTCACCGGCAACAGCGACGTCGCTAGACAGGTAAGTACGTGTGACGGCTCTTAACGATGTTGTGCACCACGGGCAACGATTTGCCCGTGACGCAGAAACGACGGGGGCGGGTATGCTCGCAAGCGATATCGCTGCGTGTAACGGGGCCTTAACACATTTTTTATACAACAGAATAAATTCCCCAAAAATGTAATAAAAAGTGGATTAATAATTTGTATGTACCCCAAAATGTTGAGAGTTGTGGCACCTTCACAAAAAGTTTCCCTGAGTTGTGAATAGAGCTATATTGCAGTTTCATGCAAAGGAGGAAGGAAAACCTTAGTACAAGGAAAAAGACACAATTCTTAACATCATCAATGAGAATAACAGGATTTGGACCCCAAAATAGGTTCTTACCTGCCTGAAAAGATCTGCGACTTGAGAAGTTGTCCAACTTTCAAAATGTTCCCGCAGCGGGAGTTTAAAAGCCATGGTCTAATCTGGAGATGTGAATGATTGCTATTACATACAGTATTCCGTGCTCGGCTCCTCTTAGACATTTACTAATTCTCAAAGAGGAAGTGTCCTAAGCTGCCGAGCTGTGTGAAACAGGACTTAACCCCCACAATGCCAAAATGCTAAATCTAGTAAAACATACAGAAAAATTAGGTTAAATCAGATTAAAAGGTTAATGGCAAGGAATACTAGATAACACACTTGCACTTAGTGAAAAAGTGGAACATGTTATAACACTCACACTATATAACCAAGTGACCACTAGACTACGCTAAAACCTTAAATAGGTGGTTCACTACTCTGCATTAGTGGCCACATCCCTGTAAAACTGATAGGGAAGACTTTTTTTCAAATACCTTGATCAGCAAACTCTGCCTCTGATCGGCGCTATTGTGGTCCGCTCATCTGCATCGCCTGACCCCCAGGCTCCGTGAACTCTGAGATCAGGTGATGTCACCTCAATTTCCAGTTGACCCGACATCACCGTGGCCAGCCCCAGGCTCCCTGAGTGACTGGGCTGTGGGCGGCGTTTCATCGCTCATCATAGCCCAGTGCCACAGCGCAGCATGTCGAGCATACTCTCCTTCACTGCAGAGCACCGCAAGCAGGAGCGATGCTGGGCTGTGACGCTGTGCTGTGACAAGCGGTGAAACTCCGCTCACAGCCAAGTCACTCAGGTCAACTGGAAGTTGACGTGACACCACCAGATCTCAGAAGTCACGGAGCCCGCAGTTCACTTCAAGGGGATGAGGAGACTGCAATAGCGCCGCACAGAGTCAGAATTGGCTGAACAAGATATTCAGAAAAAGCCTTCCCTATCAGTTTAACAGAGATGTGGCCACTATTGCAGAGTAGTGAACCACCTCTTTAAATGTACACTCCAACTTATTGTATAAAAGTCCATAGATCCACTTATCTTGTTCAAAGGCTATGGGACATGATTCACTCCATTCCTATTAGTCCAATAAGTCCAAAATGCAAAATATTGCTTATAGACCCTCAGTAATATCTTGGCTGGAGGCTACTACCTAAAAGACCTTCTCCACGAATGAGGCTCCTGAATGTTGCTTTGGTTTGCTGATTGTCAATGAGCAAACTACGATATGCAGCTTGGACATGCTAAACCTATGCGTTTCAGGGTGTTTGTGGCAATTGCCAAGGTTGTGAATAAACTCATTAGCGCACTATAAACATATCTCTAACAGTGAGCTTAGTGAGTGGATTTATGTCAAGTGACCTTAATGGGAGGAAACAAGAAGTAATTTAGCAACAGTGGTTAATTTAATTTAGATTATACAATATTTATGTCTTAAATGTAAACTCCAAATCTTACAATCTTACTTCAAGTATATACTGAAGAAAAAAATTTTTTTAGACTTTGTGAAAAATAAAATAAATATACTTAATCTTACCTATCCGCAGAACCTCCTGTTCTAAAGATTACCGGGTCCCCGCTAGTCTTTATGCCCTAGTCCCAATTTAGGGCACCAGAAATGATAGGAACCAGATTACACCTTTAATCGTACTTCAGTTATATTAGAACTGCTCCCTTACAACTATTGTTCTTCTCTTGAAGAAGTTTAACTTTGAACCGCCCGCGTTGCGAATACAACATCATAGACACTGATACCACATATTGGACTTTTTACTTTGGAAACTAGCAGCGCAGATCACCCACTTTCTCCACTATATTGATGATCACATTTGATCATCCAACCTGTTGGAGATGCAGCAGTTAGAACATCTCTTTTCAAAGGCTTAAAGGGGTTGTCCCCTACTTTTACATTGATGGGCTATCCTTAGGATAGGTCATCAATGTCTGATCGGCTGGGGTCCGGCACTCCACACCTCTGCGAATCAGCTGTTCTCAGTCCTGGAGCTGCTCAATTTTCTGATAGTGAGCGCGGCTAGGTACTGCACATCCATCTCCTTTTGATTAGAATAGGAGGCAGATGTGCAGTACCCAGCCGCAGCCACTATCAAAAGAAGGAACAGCTCTAGAACTGAACATTTCCAGTTGCCTACTGTTGCCACTGGGATCGAGAAAAGCTGATAGGTGGGGGTGTGGCATGTCAGACCCTGGCCGATCAAACATTGATAACCTATCCTAAGGATAGGCCATCAATGTAAATGTAGGGGACGACCTCTGCATCTCCAACAGGTTGGATGATCCAACGTGATAGTCATTATAGCGGAGAAAGTAGGTGATCTGCGCTGCTTGCTTCCGCAGTAAAAAGTCCAGTATGCGGTATCAGTATCTTTGCGGTTGTATTCGCAACGCGTTTCAAAGTTAAACTTCTTGAGGAGAGCCACAGTAGTTGTATGGGAGCAGTTAAAATATGTCTGAAGCCCAATTGAAGGTGATATCTGGTTCCTATCATTTTTAGTGTCCTAAGTTGGGACTAGGATCAGACATTGATGACCTATTCTAAGGATAGGCTATCAATGTAATAGTAGTGGACAACCCCTTTAACTAGTGTTGTGGTCCCTCAACCCCACAAAGTGAACAGCATCTCTCCCTATATTTACTGGATTATCGGATAAAGTCCTATTGCTCTGGAATTCTTCCCTGGAATCTTCTGCTTCCCTATCTTTGTGTTCATGTCAATAAAGTGTCAGCAGTGAATGGTGGATGATGAGATCAAAGGGAAAAATAATTATTTAGTGTTTTGGCCTTTCGGTCAGAGCAGATTGCAGAATTATTCACATTTTGACACATTATTAAATCACAAAATTGCAAAGTGTCATATTATCTTTAATCGTACCTCCGAACATGAGGTTGTTGGAAAGCATTCCACATTAATTATAAAATGTGTCACTGCACATAAAATAGTGTAGATAATTAGCAATTGGGAAGTTATTTAAAGCAGCTTTAGTTCGGTATGTCCTGCACGTTGTGGCTGTCGCTCTCATCCTCAGATTCTCATATCCACAGTTCACATAGTAAACAGTTCCTGTATTTGATGTCACTGAAATACGAGTGAGGCAATGGCACGTGAAACATGAGTCAGAGAGAGGAAATCTGCAGTTACGTTCATAGACAATGTGACGCCCTGGACTAGCCAGGTAGCCACAGACAAAACACCCCCCCCCACCCCCCAGACAGTTACATTAGTCAGACAAAAACCCTTGTTGCCTCCCTCTAGGGTCTGATGTCCACACCAGTTGGGGCGGAGCCAGGCGGTTGGCCCCACCCACCGAGGAGTTCACAGGCCTGGAGGCGGGAAAAGCAGTAGATCAGTTCAGGAGGTGAAAGTGAGAGGTCACGAAACTGCAAGTGTCTGGGTCGGAGCCCAGGCACTGAGAGCAAGGTTGGCAGACGGTAGTGGCCGTCTGCAGGAGTTGGTGGAACTCCGCAGAGCCGTAAGGACCGGGGCTGGGCGGTGGCACACCAGTACCGGACCGGGGAACGGAGTGAAGCTAAGCACACCGGCAGGGCCACTGGACCCTGACCAGGCTTGGAGCCACCGTCAATAGTCAAATCCAAATGGGACAGAAACCCCCGGGGTTCCCTAACAACCAAGTCTCGATTGAAGGCAACCGCTCACACTGTGAGGATATACAGCCACCGCCACCGGCTGGAAATCCGAGGGCCAGCGCCTACAGGCAAAACGGGCTCCTCCGGCACCTATACGCCAGGGAGCGGACTACCGTTGGGAAGCCAGCGGAGTCAACACAGTACACAAAGGTGCAGGGAAAGACAGCCACCATCACCTGTCTGGGGAGAGACACTGCAGCCTGCTGCGGGACCCGTCCATCCCGCCGTTTGGTTTACCAGAGACTTTGTGCATCTATTGCTGAGTGTGAACACCCGTGCCATCCGGCACCGCGCCGCACTGTCCCTGCAACCCTGCACCTCACCAACCCTGCCTCCCGATCACACCACCGGGCCCCGGGACCACCAACCCCTACCCACGGAGGAGGAAAACAACATCCCAGCTGCTCCCTACCATCGCTCCCGGGATCCCCGTCACCAGCAGCGGTGGTGCCCATCTTCACCACAACCCGTGGGTGGCGTCACGGACTAAATCCCCAAACAAACCACCCCCTTTTCACTCACGGGCGAGGAGCGCCGCTCTAGTCCCCGGATCCGGCCCACCGCCCGAGCCACCGAGCAGCAGCCGCAGCGCCGGACCCGAGCGTTAGCGAGCGCAGCGCCCCGCCTCCCGCGACAACAATACGAAGCTTTTAAGGCTGGATGATAAAGCGCACAATTGCTATTATTTCCACAGGTGTTTTTATCTACAGCTTTCATCTCATTATATCAGTTTACTTCCTCATTACTGGTTCCTATGAACACACTCCATACATTGTGAGAATAGCCAGAGAGCTCTATAAGGGCGAATAAGTCTATGACGAGTAGGAGGGGACTGAGGTCTGAAAGGGTTAAAAGGTTTGAATGCAGGAGAGCATTCTTTGGGGTTATGGGATTGGAGGATAAGGGAGCAAAGGTGATTGGGGCACAGACTAGGGGGCTGGCTGGTTAGAGGGTATATAGTAGGGGGTGGAATTTGTACCTAATCTTTGCTGGTGGGCGCCAAAATCCTGGTGGCCCACCCACCCGCCCTAATTTATATAAAAAAAAAAAAAAAAAAAAGAAAGACAAGGAAATGAGGAATGTTAACAATTTGTTTGTCACAATGGGGGGATAGGTCCGATTCCAGAGGCTGGGAGTACCAATATTCAGTTGGTGGTATGAAGTCACTCATGGGTAGTGGCTTCGAACATGTGGGTGTAGGTCCTGCAAGTTCGGGGGGGGGGTATTCCACGATGGAACGTTAATATCTCACAGCTCGGGTCGGTTTGGTAGCGGCCGAGGTGGTCCTCTGGGCCGGTTTTAGGTTGCGGCCAGGGGACAGGAATTATTGGCTTGCTTCTGGGAGGGACCTATTGGTGTTTTGTTAGTATTTAATATATATATCAGTTATGGTTGTTAAAGGGGTGCCATGTTGAGCCGCAAAAGATATATATACTTGTTGAAATAAAAGCTGTGGCCTTTTTTGACCAATGGATGTAGTTGTGTGGTTATTTAATAGATATAGTGTTAAATGGGGGGGGGTGTAAGTAGGAAGACAGAGGTATCCCTCATAAACTCGTCATGACCATACAGTAAGTTGATCACAGAAGCCTTTACTAACGTGCAGTTTACATACTCATCACGCCCTCTAACTGTCACACTAGGTACGGGTAAGTACCAAGCGATAGGCAAAAGGGAAGGGAAACCCTGCACCTAGGGAAGGGTAAGATGGTGACCACTGCCCAAACCTACAGCTGGCCCCTGGGGTCCCTGACCACCCTAAATAGGTTTCACACCTATGCGCCGAGCTGGATACCTGACCCTAGATGACCCTACAGGTGGAGTTTAGATAGGGAAAGGTTGGATGAGCTCTTTATCAACCCCACTAAACACGAAAAAAGACAGAGAGGAAGGTACACACATGGGGAAAGCACAAAAAACAACTTATCTCCAGATGCCTCAGGAAGAGGTTCTGCAAAGAGCAGAAACAGATGAGTGCAAGACGCCTGCTTGCATCCACAGCTTGTGAAGGAACTGAATATTTACAGTACAAGTTCAGAGAAAATACCCAAGGGGAAATACAGATGATCAGCAGCTGAAGGGAAGAGGAGCTTCGCTGGGTCCTAAAGGAAAAGGATGAAAATCCAGCAGAGGAGATACCCAGTACACTGAATACTAACATCAGGAACAACAGAAAGTCTGGAGCATTTTGAGCAGTCAAACACAGTGACCTTCTATTGCTGGACGCTACAGGACTGTCTGTAACCTGTAACATACCTGTGACACTAATGCCTTAGATGCAATTACTATTGAACGTGGCATCTAAGGTCTTAACTGAACCAATCTGGTCCACCCGCCTGACATTCTCACTTCGTTCTGCTAAGTCCATCCTTGCAGCCTGAAATGAGCAGAATGATAGTGTCGCGCCCATGGTTTGTCCAGGGTTATGGGGTATTCGCTCCCGGGCAGTGTATATCTTGGGAATGTCACTTTCGTGGCCATTGCCCGCTTCCGTGCTCTGGGGCCTTATTGTAAAGGGGAAGTATTTACAGGGGATTAAAATAGTGTTCATGCGTAACGCCACTTGTGGTTTTGCAGCTATGTAGATGGAGCCGCCGCTGCACAATGTCCACTACTGGGGCTGGTGTTAATGGCAGCCTGGATGGTAGGCCCTCCGCAAGCAGAGCCGGGCCCCAGAGGGTAAGTGATGTGATGGGCGTTGGAATAAGGTAGTCCACACAAGAGTTCAGTGCAACTGGGTTTTTACTCACTTTCTGGTGGTAACTGGTCACCCGAGGCCGGCTGGTTTCACCTTCAGTTTCTCTTAGTTACAGTGTCAGTTTAGTAATCTGGTGCCTTCTTCCCCTGCACCTGTCTCAGGTTGGTGGGTCCCCGTGGCGTATAGCAACTGGGGGTCCCCATCCGGTGGTTTTGCCTCTCTGTTGGTCTGCACGCTGGGCAGCGCGACATGATATTAATATTGCATGGTAAAATGAAAAAAAAGTAATATACCTTAGTCGAGAAATGTAATTCTTTCTCCTGGACTGATCATTCATTCTCAGTTCATTTGCAATATCTGTATTTAGTGAATACAGGTTTTACCATTACTGAAATATGAGATGGCAGTTGGTGCTCATAAAGTTCTATGGAGAACTGTAACTGTCCTTGCAGGAGGACTTGCAGCAGAATGTCTATGTCTTCCTCCAGCTTCTCCCCCCTTCATAAAATTTTAAAAGCTCCAAGTCAGTAATGGCAAAATCTGTCTTCAATCAATTGAGAATTTTGAGAATGAATGATCCTGGTCGTGGTGAAGAAAGAAGCAAATTTCTCTGATAAGATATCCCAAAATTCCTTATTTTCCTATGTACTATAGATTTATGAAAAAAAAAAATAATAATTACTTTTTGAACTGCTTTGCAAAGATGTAAGCTGCACTGTGATTGGTGGCTAGGGGCAATATTGGCCAATTTTGATAATTGAGGTTCAATATCATGTTGATACCTATGGTGTTCACTGTAATATTTTGGTGCATTTATACCATTTTTAAATTATACTCAAAATCCAAAATATTTATTGGCCATTTTTTTTAATTTATTTTATCAATATGTAAAAGGAATTCCCCGCAAATTTCAACCCGAGAAAATTGATTCTGCATTATGGTGACTTAACCATTTATTATTTTTTACATTTTTATCTAGGCCAATGTAGCTCAGTTAAGTTATATTGTTTTGTCACCCTAGATTATATTTGTTAACAGTGTGGTAAAAAGCTAAATATACTTGTTAATGTTATTTTTTCCTTATCAACATGTTATTAAAGATTGACTGAAGATGCAGCAGTGATGGAACAGATTTACTGTAAAGTAAGAATTCACCCTTGACTATTACTTTGTTCATTTGTCTTCTAAATGGGTTTACAATTCTTTGCTGGTTTTTAGCATTTGTGTATCGTGTACAGCTATCTCAGACACACTTTCACTACCTGCCAAGAAGCTCCATTTCCATTTAATTTTCCGATTGCTAAATATTGCATTCAAAAGACATAGTCATAGCAATTAAGACCAAATTATATGGAGTATACCAGGAAACTTACACTCAGGTGACCTCCACCAGGGTCAGAATTCAGCCCTGTATGTCTTGTATGCTTTGTGGTTTTGTGTCAAATTAGCCATATTCTGTTTTTGACTGTTGAGTTATCTTCCCATCCATCCCTGGAAGATCTTCAAGAAAAATACTGCAGTTCCCCATTGATTAACATTATACTTAGTACACAAATCAAACCTGTCCAAACGTCCAGCTGCTTGTTATGAGTACCGAGCACCCGAGCATGGTAGTGTCCACTAATCACTAGTTACAAGTACCGAGCACCCGAGCATGGTAGTGTCTACTCACCACTAGTTACAAGTACCGAGCACCCGAGCATGGTAGTGCCCGCTCATCATTAATTACGAGTAATGTGCACCCGAGCATGGTAGTGCCCGCTCATCACTAGTTACAAGTACCGAGCACCCGAGCATGGTAGTGCCCGCTCATCACTAGTTACGAGTACCGAGCACCCAAGCATGGTAGTGCCCACTCATCACTAGTTACGAGTACCGAGCACCCAAGCATGGTAGTGCCCACTCATCACTAGTTACGAGTATTAAGCACCCGAGCATGGTAGTGCTCGCTCATTACTAGTTACAAGTACCGAACACCCAGGCATGGTAGTGCTCGCTCATTACTAGTTACCAGTACTGAACACCCAGGCATGGTGTTGCTCGCTCATTACTAGTTACCAGTACTGAACACCCAGGCATGGTAGTGCTCGCTCATTAGTAGTTACGAGTACTGAACACCCAGGCATGGTAGTGCTCGCTCATTACTAGTTACGAGTACTGAACACCCAGGCATGGTAGTGCTCGCTCATTACTAGTTACCAGTACTGAACACCCAGGCATGGTAGTGCTCGCTCATTACTAGTTACGAGTACTGAACACCCAGGCATGGTAGTGCTCGCTCATTACTAGTTACAAGTACCGAGCCCCCGAGCATGGTAGTGCTCGCTCATCACTAGTTACGAGTACTGAGCACCTGAACATGGTAGTGCCCGCTCATCACTAGTTACGAGTACCGAGCACCCGGGCATGGTAGTGCCCGCTCATCACTAGTTACGAGTACTGCGCACCCAAGCATGGTAGTGCCTGCTTATCACTAGTTATGAGTACCGAGCACCTGAGCATGGTAGTGCCCGCTCATCACTAGTTACGAGTACTGAGCACCTGAGCATGGTAGTGCCCGCTCATCACTAGTTACGAGTATCGAGCACCTGAGCATGGTAGTGCCCGCTCATCACTAGTTACGAGTATCGAGCACCTGAGCATGGTAGTGCCCGCTCATCACTAATTACGTGTACTGAGCAGGGAAGTGTTCGCTCATCCCTAGTATTCATCTATTGAGAAAAAGAAATGTGGCTTATCCTTCACCAGCCTTATAAATCACAAAGAAACATAATTTTAAGATCTCAATTATCCACATAGACAAGGAAATCATATCAGATTCGTATGTTGAAAAAAAGTAGATTCTATGTAAAATTTTCCATTTTTTTAACTAGAGGCCTTTACTTTTGCAGCATCCTTTTTGAATCGCCCTATACAATCTCTAATGCTCATTGTTCATCAATTTCCTAAAGCAGATCTCTTCACCAGTAGAATTGGTGCAAATGAATTTGCATTTCCCATTCCATGTTCCACGACAATAATCTCCACTCACCTACCCTGACTGACAGCTCCTCAGTGTCCTACATCCCTGCTGAGATCTCACACTGCTCAATATAAGCTGCAGCTGTCAATCAGTCTTGATGGGGGGAAATAGAATCCACTTGGACTCAAGAGCTATTTAATTCTATCGTTCGACTGAAAAAATATTCATCATAACATCAGGATTACACAAACATTCTGGACTTTCAAAGTAAATGTGACAGTCTCATCTAGTAGTAGTTCCATTAAACTACATATGTAGTTTGTGTTATGAAATCTGATGTCAGATTTGCTTTAAATGTAGTTGTTGAATGGGAATCTCTAGTATTTCAATCAAGGAGATGAAATCTGTTTTGGTTATGTGCCGTATCACTGACAAATGAAGGCCCCTTTGAGAAGTGAAACATACCGGAAAAACATGGGGCATGGGGCTAACAAGGGCAAGATGGCAGGGCACTGGAGAGAATAGTGATGATGACCATCCTTGCATCTTTCTACCTGGGTCATGGTGCTGGAGGAGACTATGGTTGATGGCTAATATTAAAAGAAGACAGTCCACGAGAGTACAATACAAGCAATACAAACTATTTCTCCGAAAAAGAGAAAAAGTGGCAGGGCAAAGATGCCAGCAGTGGCACCATTAGTCCAAGGAGGGCACATCTTATTGCCTGTGCATGCAAGACAAATGGAGCTGAAGCATATGCATTGTGATAAAGGCTAGATGAGGAGATCTAGAAAAAGAAAAGAGCTGCTAAGGTGTATGGTCTTGGGAAAGTTGCAAGAAGGCTGGGCCAGGAGGGAGTAGGGTGGATGCATGTGTGGCGCCCTGGACAAGCCAGGACGTCACGGGCACAACACCAACACACCCCACACTCCCGGTCAGGCACACCGAAGTCAGACAAAAACCCTTGTTGCCTTCCTCAGGGGCTGATGTTCACACCAGGGGGGTGGGCCAGGCGGTTGGCCCCGCCCACCGAGGAGTTCACAGTCCTGGAGGCGGGAGAAAGAGAGAGTTGTAGTTGGGAAGTGAAAGTGAGAGGAAGGAAAGTGGTAGAGGAGCAGACTGAGTTGGTCCGGGTGTGTGGCCCGGACGGTACAGCAAGGTTGGCAGACGGTGGTGACCGTCTGCAGGAGTGGCCTATTGGAGCTAGCCTTAAGGACCGTGGTCAGGTGGTGGCCCGGCGGTACCGGACCGGTACGCAAAGAGAAGCCAGCACCATCCGGCAGGGGCTTACGGACCCCGGCAAGGCTAGGAGTCGCCGTGAATTTGCCAAATTCGTTAGGGAAGGGAACCTCCTGGGTTTCCCAGCAGCCAAGTCCCATCAGAAGGCAACCGTCTAACTGAGAGAGGGAAACACAGTCACCGCCAAGGCTAAAGTTCCCAGGGCCAGAGCCTGCGGGCAAAAGGGACTCCTTCAGCACCCATCCAAGCTGGGGGAGCGGGTTACCGGTGGGAACCCATTGGAACCATCTACACTACACAGGTATAGGGAAAGGCAGTCACCATCAACCTGCCGGGAGGAGAAACACCGCAGCCGTCTGTGGGACCCGTCCATCCAGCCGTGTGTTTTACCGAGAACTGTGTCCTCATCATTGGCTGAGTGAGTACCACAGTGCCGTGCGGCACAGCGCTGCCCCCGCGACCCTGCACCTCACCAGGCCCCGTAACCCGCCTATCATTCACCCCTATCCCCATCACCGGGCCCCGGGACAACCAACCCCCCTGCCCACGGGAGAACTAACATCCAGGCTGCTCCCTGTCATCGCTCCCGGGATCCCCGTCCAGAGCAGCGGTGGTGTCACCAATATCACCACAACCGTGGGTGGCGTCACGGACAATCTCAAATCCCCACAATCAATCCCCACCCTTTTCACTCACGGGCGAGGAACGCCGCTCGAGTCCCCGGGATCCGCCCCACCGCTCGAGCCACCACCGAGCCGCAGCAGCCGGACCCGAGCAGTGGGAGAGCGCAGCGTCCCCTCCTCCGCCCGCGACACATGCATGGCGGATGTCATGTAGTGGATGCTCCGATGCAAAGGGTTTCCTGTTGACTTATGAAGAGCGGCACAAAATACACTGCCTCTGCCCAGATCGGGAATAAAAGGCTACGGAAAGAGAGCGCAAATAGGGTCTTACCAGATTAAAAATAGTGGTGAATACAAAATAACACTCACCTAGCAAGGTTGTGAACGTCATAACCCCTATGAAGGCTTAAAAGGTGATGGCGACTGCCGCAGCCCCACATGGGTTAATATTCAGTGCTGGAAAGGAGAAGCGGGGTTAATGCTGCGCTATCCAAATAGAATAAAGTCCAGCTTCAACAGAGGGATATCAATTTTTCTTTTCTTTTCCTTTTGGCACAAGTATGCAGCACATTACAGTCAAGATAATAACATGACCAACGTCAGCAACGCGTTTCAAGTGACAACACACTCTTAATCATGATTGACAGTGCGCTGTCACTTGAAACGCGTCACTGATGTCGGTCATGTTATTATCTTGACTGCAATGTGCTATATACTTGTGCCAAAAGAAAAAGAAAAGAAAAATTGATATCCCTCTGTTGAGGCTGGACTTTTTTCTATTTGGATCTTGCTTGAGGCGTGGCAACACCTTGTCCGGGCTCCAGAGGGTAGCTGAGGTTGATCGACACAGTGAGCTGAACCTGTTTAATGCTGCCCTATCGCCAATAAGAAAGATTGTTGGTTAATAACAAATTATTTTATTTCATAGGTCAATGCGTTTCAGGGATCCAGTCCCCTTCTACAGGGCCAAGCAAGAATTAACAATATTGTTGATTCTCGATTGGTTCTGAAGAAGGGGACTGAATCCCTGAAACGCGTTGACCTATGGAATAAAATAATTTATTATTAACCAACAATCTTTCTTATTGGCGGTAGCACAGCGTTAATCCTGCTTCTCCTCTCCAGTACCGCAGATCAGGAATAAAGCTGGCGTGTCTTTTTAATAATACCATGAATACAGCATATACAATTTGTTAAAACTGGAGTTCCCTTTAAAGGGAGTCTATCAGCAGGTTTTTGCTATGTAATCTGAAGAAAGCATGAGATACAAGCTGACAGAGTTAAACAATGTGTCATTTTTTACCCTGCTGTGCCGTTGTTTATTTATATTGAAGGTTTTATCACCTGGATTGATCATTGCTGAACTACACCAGTCTGACAACACACACCTGCCCCTATGATTAGCACTTCTCTATCTATAGACTTTGTACATAGAGAGCCTGGTGTGGGCGGTTAACTTTCTCAGCTCTGTTACAATGCTAAATTTAAAAGCTCAGATTATTTGGTGCAGCAGTGACACAATCAAAGTGATATGAGTCTCTTTGCCTACATCATGTTGTGATGAGGCAGCAAAAACCTGCCAATAGATTCCCTGTAAATACTGTTTCTTCCTTTTTACTGTAATTCATTTGCATGGCTGAAGATAACTTGAAAGGAAGTTCAAGTAATGTCTGAATGTAGTTTAGAGGAAACTGTAAAGATATATGTCAAGGAAGTACCAAAGAAGCAGACTATGTGGCTCCTGTGGGGCTGGTGAAGGGAAGAGGCTCAGGCTAAAGCCCCCTATGTACTTTAGATAGCTGTCAAACCAATGGTCATTTAGCCCCGCACAGGCTGGCAGCCCGACTCTCCCATTAAAGGGAATGTATCGCGTTTATTTATTTTTGCATTAAAAATAGTGATTATGAAATCAAGTATTTTTAATGCAAAATGAAAATCGCAGCTTATTTAGTTTTTATTTAATTCTAATTTTACTGGAGCCACTGGGGGCCATGCTGGATTTGCTGTGTGTGTAATGACAGTTACTCAGTCCTTTATGGCAGCCCCTGTGCATAGAGAACAGTGGTCGGGATCCGACCCCATCATTTACGTTACAGGGGGCGTCTGCTGTGACCTGGACGCGCCCTCTGGGCTGTCCAGATCATAGCAGAGGGTGGAGATTAGCGCCATCATTGTGGAGCTCACAGCTATGCTGTTTGCTCCACTATACCCCTGTCAACCGCCGGGACATGTGAGTACGGGCCGCCTCCCCCCGTTATCGTCTCCGATGACACCCCCTCCCCCCACTCTCCCCAGCCCCTGCTGTGCCCCCGCTACTGCTACAGCCGCCCCCCGCTACTGCTACCGCCGCCCCTCCCCCCTGCTGTTACCATCTCCATTGACACCCCATCCCTCCGCTCTCCCCAGCCCCCGCTCAACCCCCGCTACTGCTACCGCCGCCCTCCCTCCGCCGTTACCGTCTCCGATGACAGCCCCTCCCTCCGCTCTCCCCAGCCACCACTCTGCCCCCCGCTGCTGTGTGTGTGCCACTGCATGTGAGTACCGCCACTGCTACCGCTGATACTGTCGCACGACTGTGTATCTAATCCTCTCCTGTGTGATAGTGTCTGCACGGCTGTGTATCTAATCCTCTCCTGTGTGATACTGTCTGCTGAGCCGTGTATCTAATCCTATCCTGTGTGATACTGTCTATTGAGCCGTGTATCTAATCCTATCCTGTGTGATACTGTCTGCACGGCTGTGTATCTAATCCTCTCCTGTGTGATACTGTCTGCACGGCTGTGTATCTAATCCTATCCTGTGTGATACTATCTGCACGGCTGTGTATCTAATCCTATCCTGTGTGATACTGTCTGCACGGCTGTGTATCTAATCCTATCCTGTGTGATACTGTCTGCACGGCTGTGTATCTAATCCTATCCTGTGTGATACGGTCTGCATGGCTGTGTATCTAATCCTATCCTGTGTGATACTGTCTGAACAGCTGTGTATCTAATCCTATCCTGTGTGATACTGTCTGCTGAGCCGTGTATCTAATCCTATCGTGTGATACTGTCTGCAGGGCTGTGTATCTAATCCTATCCTGTGTGATACTATCTGCATGGCTGTGTATCTAATCCTCTCCTGTGTGATACTGTCTGCACGGCTGTGTATCTAATCCTATTGTGTGATACTGTCTGCACGGCTGTGTATCTAATCCTGTCCTGTGTGATACGGTCTACACGGCTGTGTATCTAATCCTATCCTGTGTGATACTGTCTGCACGACTGTGTATCTAATCCTATCCTGTGTGATACTGTCTGCTGAGCCGTGTATCTAATCCTATCGTGTGATACTGTCTGCAGGGCTGTGTATCTAATCCTCTCCTGTGTGATACGGTCTGCACGGCTGTGTATCTAATCCTCTAATGTGTGATACTGTCTGCTGAGCCGTGTATCTAATCCTATCCTGTGTGATACTGTCTGCTGAGCCGTGTATCTAATCCTATCGTGTGATACTGTCTGCAGGGCTGTGAATCTAATCCTCTCCTGTGTGATACTGTCTGCTGAGCCGTGTATCTAATCCTATCGTGTGTGATAATGTCTGCACGGCTGTGTATCTAATCCTATCCTGTGTGATACTGTGTGCTGAGCCATGTATCTAATCCTATACTCTGTGATACTGTCTGCACGGCTGTGTATCTAATCCTATCCTATGTGATACTGTCTGCACGGCTGTGTATCTAATCCTATCCTGTGTGATACTGTCTGCTGAGCCGTGTATCTAATCTTATGATACTGTCTGCAGGGCTGTGTATCTAATCCTATCCTGTGTGATACTGTCTGCAGGGCTGTGTATCTAATCCTCTCCTGTGTGATACTGTCTGCTGAGCTGTGTATCTAATCCTGTCCTGGGTGATACTGTCTGCTGCGCTGTGTATCTAATCCTATCCTGTGTGATACTGTCTGCTGAGCTGTGTATCTAATCCTGTCCTGGGTGATACTCCTGCTGTCCTTGGTGACACTTTAGACATTTCTGGTCACCAACAAAATGGCTCTGCACTGTGTCCCTACATGTCATTCTCTGTTATCTGTTGTAAACACTCAGATTAGGCAGGGGGAGGCATTGCATCACACACAGGAGAGCAGACTCCGCCCACTTTACTGCAGGTGAAATGTGAGCTTTTTCCTACAGTGGGATTTCTGTAGGATTTCAGAAGCTGCTCCCCCTAGTGTTTAACAGTGGAAACAGTGGAAAATATCAAACTTTTTTTTTTTTTTTTTATATTTTGCTCAATTGAAAAATAATAATATTTAATCAAAACATTAAAATATTATTACTTTACATTTTTTCAGTTATTTAATTTTTTTTTTTTTCTGACGATACATTCCCTTTAATAGGAACACTCCTGTCTTTCTATGAGAGTGCTTTTCTATGAGTGCTGTTGCCAGACATCTCTGGAGCCGGCTTATTTTTTAACCTGTTCCCGACCGCCCACTGTAGATAAATGTCGGCGCTTGTTGAGATTTGTGCAACGCCAACGTTTCTCTACGTCCTGCGGTCAGGAGGAGATCAGGACCCCCAGAGTCCTGCAAAAGCATTCTGGTTCAGAATAGTAGTTTTGACCTGAGACATCGTAAGCTAAATGGATCCGGTCCTAATGATGTTAACCATTTGCTATCTTCCATATGCCATGATCAATAGTGATCGTGGCATATAGAAGTCTGGGAGAGGGAGTGTCCTCCTTCTCTCCCCCCTCCGGCACCCCTATGACATGATCACAGGACAGCTGAGGGAGGTCAAATAAAGACCTTCGGATCTGCCATGTACAGTGGCCTACAATAAGGATAAAAAAAGAATCAGGTTCAATGCTGCGCTAGAAACCACATGAATCCAAGGAAGTGTATTAAAAACCTTTTCTTTATTTCTGCAGGTCAACGCGTTTCAAAGACATATCCGTCTTCTTCATCAGGACACAAGAAACAATACAGGAAAAAACACAAAAAAGCAGTATTTTATACATGCTTGAGAAGTGCCACATTTGCAAGTGTGAGTCATTGGTGAGTCTTCGGACTCACACTTGCAAACGTGGCACTACTCAAGCGTGTATGAAATACTGCTTTTTTGTGTTTTTTCCTGTATTGTTTCTTGTGTCCTGATGAAGAAGACAGATATGTCTTTGAAACGTGTTGACCTGCAGAAATAAAGAAAAGGTTTTTAATACACATCCTTGGATTCATGTGGTTTCTAGCGCAGCACTGAACCTGATTCTTTTTTTATTCTTATTGTTCACCATTTTTTTTCAGGGCTGCTGCTGACCACTTTTGATATGTGTGCTTCAGGAGTTGTGCCTGTCACAACTTCAGCAGGTGAGTGTGCCTTTGGCACCTTATTTGTAAAATCTCATACCTGGTAAGACCCTATGTGTGCTTTCTTTTCCACAGACAAATAAATGTACGGTGGCCTGTTAGACGCGTTCAGAAGCAGGGTCTAACATGAGATCTGTCAGTGTAACACTGACAGGTGTAATGTATTGCACTGCTTGTATATGGCAATACATTACACCAGCGATCAGACTAATAAAAGTACCATAGATAGACTAAGTAAAAAAAAAAGTAAAAAAAAATGAAATCACAAAATAAAGAACAAAAGAAATGAAAATATATTATACAAATAAATACATTTATTTACGTAAAAACAAAAATAACTAAAAAAAAGTACACAGATTTGGTATGGCTGCATTCGTAACAACCTGATGTATAAAATTGTCACACTATTTAATCCTTTCAGTAAACAGCATAAAAGAATAAATAAAAAATGTGCAAAAAAACAATACAATCAGGGAATATAATGCAATCAAAATGTTGAACATAAATAAAAATGATAACGTTGAAAACGTCATTTTGTCCTGCAAAAAAACAAGCTAAAGCAAAAAGTGTAAAAAGCTATAGCTCTCAGAATATATGAATGCAAAAAAACCCCATTTTTTCTTTAACATTGCGTGTATTGTGTAAGGGTTGTAAAACATACAATTATATAAATGTGGTATTGCTGTAATCTTACTAACCCAAAGAACAAATCTGTCTTATTACTTTTACCAAACAGTGAACGGTGTAATAAACCCCTCCCCCCCAAGAAAACAGTTCCTGAATTGCTGTTTCATGTTCATTCTGCCTCCCAAAAAGCGGAATAAAAAAAAAAATCCAAAAATGTAATGTGCCTGAACATGGTACCAATAAAAATGTCAACTCTTTCTGCAAAAATCAAGCCCTCACATGTCTCTGTTTGCAGAAATCTAGAAAATTATAGCTCTCAAAATTTGGTGAGGCAAAATCTTAAAAAAAAAAAAAGTGTTTTTAGTGTGTGATAGAATCCAACCATAAAATAATAGATCAGGCTGGGTTCACATGTCTTGTAGCCATCAGTTACAGTGCCTACAAGTAGTATTCAACCCCCTGCAGATTTAGCAGGTTTACACATTCGGAATCAACTTGGCATTGTGACATTTGGACTGTAGATCAGCCTGGAAGTGTGAAATGCACTGCAGCAAAAAAGAATGTTATTTCTTTTTTTTTTTTTTTTTTTTTTTAAATTGTGAAAAGTTTATTCAGAGGGTCATTTATTATTGAATCCCTCAAACCACCAGAATTCTGTTTGGTTCCCCTAAAGTATTAAGAAGTATTTCAGGCACAAAGAACAATGAGCTTCACATGTTTGGATTAATTATCTCTTTTCCAGCCTTTTCTGACTAATTAAGACCCTCCCCAAACTTGTGAACAGCACTCATACTTGGTCAACATGGGAAAGACAAAGGAGCATTCCAAGGCCATCAGAGACAGGATCGTGGAGGGTCACAAGGCTGGCAAGGGGTACAAAACCCTTTCCAAGGAGTTGGGCCTACCTGTCTCCACTGTTGGGAGCATCATCCGGAAGTGGAAGGCTTATGGAACTACTGTTAGCCTTCCACGGCCTGGACAGCCTTTGAAAGTTTCCACCCGTGCCGAGGCCAGGCTTGTCCGAAGAGTCAAGGCTAACCCAAGGACAACAAGGAAGGAGCTCCGGGAAGATCTCATGGCAGTGGGGACATTGGTTTCAGTCAATACCATAAGTAACGTACTCCACCGCAATGGTCTCCATTCCAGACGAGCCCGTAAGGTACCTTTACTTTCAAAGCGTCATGTCAAGGCTCGTCTACAGTTTGCTCATGATCACTTGGAGGACTCTGAGACAGACTGGTTCAAGGTTCTCTGGTCTGATGAGACCAAGATCGAGATCTTTGGTGCCAACCACACACGTGACGTTTGGAGACTGGATGGCACTGCATACGACCCCAAGAATACCATCCCTACAGTCAAGCATGGTGGTGGCAGCATCATGCTGTGGGGCTGTTTCTCAGCCAAGGGGCCTGGCCATCTGGTCTGTATCCATGGGAAGATGGATAGCGCGGCCTACCTGGAGATTTTGGCCAAGAACCTCCGCTCCTCCATCAAGGATCTTAAGATGGGTTGTCATTTCATCTTCCAACAAGACAACGACCCAAAGCACACAGCCAAGAAAACCAAGGCCTGGTTCAAGAGGGAAAAAAATCAAGGTGTTGCAGTGGCCTAGTCAGTCTCCTGACCTTAACCCAATTGAAAACTTGTGGAAGGAGCTCAAGATTAAAGTCCACATGAGACACCCAAAGAACCTAGATAACTTGGAGAAGATCTGCATGGAGGAGTGGGCCAAGATAACTCCAGAGACCTGTGCCGGCCTGATCGATCAGGTCTTATAAAAGACGATTATTAGCTGTAATTGCAAACAAGGGTTATTCCACAAAATATTAAACCTAGGGATTGAATAATAATTGACCCACACTTTTATGTTGAAAATTTATTAAAATTTAACTGAGCAACATAACTTGTTGGTTTGGAAGATTTATGCATCTGTTAATAAAACCTGCTCTTGTTTGAAGTTTGCAGGCTCTAACTTATTTGCATCTTATCAAACCTGCTAAATCTGCAGGGGGTTGAATACTACTTGTAGGCACTGTATCACAGATCTGTTAAAGATCTGTGGCGCCCCTGAGGCTCCAGTCGCCACAGAGGTACTGCACTTCAGCCAGAGGTGTGGTATCCCATTCCCGGGTAAGGAGGAGGACACAAGTTGTTGCACACATACACAGACACACTCTTAATTTAGCGACACTTCATTAGGCCGTAATTAGGGCAAGTTGCACCTTAGCTTTTGCCTTAGGTAAGCACAGCCCGAATCTAGTCTGAAGGTGGAGTTTAGTTAGTGGGAGCAGATTGTAGAACGTTAGTCAGTCAGGAAGTGGACGCGGAGGAGAACGGTCCTGGGGTCTGGAGCTGCGGAGCTCATCCGAGTATCAGGAGAGAAGGGGTCCTAGACCCACGGGAAGTGCACCATACACCCGTGGAATCTTTTCCATAGCCGGTATACCACTTTGGAGGGACTTGACCGCAAATGGGACCGGCCCCTCAACTAGTGGAGAACTACAAGGCTCATCTAGCAAACCAGAGGCGGAAGTTACTGCAAGTACCGTAGCCAAATCTGCACATAACCCGCTGAAAAGGTGACCACATAGGACCAAGGGACAAGGCAGAAAAGCCACCCATTAAAGGATCCACGGACACTGGCTCAGGGCACTGTGTGAGTGGCACGGGACAGGCGGGAGAGGTCAGTGCAGCTAGATGACCAGGGAAGGAACATAGAAGGCTGCATCGGGTTGTGCCACCAAACTATTCGGGGATCGGTTGGAGCCCATCACAGCAGAATTCAGCACTCCAAGGTCAGCATTTGACCGGTCGTGTTAATCTGGAACTCTTAACTGTGAGTAAAGATCTTGTGACTGCATTCCTGTGTTGCCCAGTTATTGCCTATGCTTCAGGCCCTGCACCCCTCCATTACTCCAGGGGTAGGTAAACGCCACTGCCGTTTAACGAAGGTCTGGGGGTGGTGGTATCGGCAGTAAGGTGGTATGGCCTCCCGAGAGTGAGGCCGGCCCCAGACGCTCGGGGGTATGGGTATCGAGCCACGGGTTGCAAAATAATACAGGCAGAGTCCAGAATGTCTTTCAACTGCTTTACTCACTTTTTGCTGGTCGTGAGATACCCGGGCGATGCTGAGATTGTACCAGGAGGAACCAGGAACTCCGTCAGGCCAGATTGAGGGTAGCCGCTAGCTCGCCTTCCTAGCACTCCTTTTGTTTGGGAGGACCCCTTACTTGTAGTATTGTGGGATTTCTCCAGGAAAGATGCTTCTGACTTCACTCCTCTCCCTGGCCCATCTGCCGGCAGCGTAGACCTTGGTGAGATGGCTTCTGGCACTGTCCCCTTATGGGTCCCCCCATTGCTTCTTGGGTTCGGACTCTGTGTGTTACTGGTGAGGTACCTCCAGTCTCCTCACCGGCAGGTTCAGCAGCTAGTTACACTTGAGGCTACTCTGGGGACCTGTCTCCCCGTGCGTGCCTGGATATCAGATGTCCCCGTACTCAGCCACCTCTCTGTAGGTGTCTTTCAGGCTAACACACAGGTACCTGTTCTCCCCAGCCAGCTGCTATCACACTTGCAGCGTCTGTCTCTTGCTTCCTCTCTCTAGACTCTTCTGCAAAAATTAACTCCCAGTCTCTCCACTCCACCCCCTGACAAAGAATTGTAATCCCGTCCCCTGATTGGGGACTGCCCAAGGGTCCCATCTCGTGGTGTTGGAGACCTGGTTGCTATGTGTCTGTGTGTACACACCCCATTCTGGCCTTTAGAGTTTACCTGGAAGCACTGCCCCAGCATGGGTGCAGTACTCAGTGGTGCCTGACCAGGTCAGGGGCGCCACAGTCCAATAACCTTTTCTGTGTAGTGATGAATATATTTTTTGCATACAGGATGGTGAATTAGTGCTCACCGAGCGGAGAAACTGAGCCTATACATAACTCAACTAGAGACTATATAAACGATAATGAGAAAATAATCAGAACATTCTCATTAGTTGTGTAGATCCAGGAGTAAATGGAACAAATTCATCGGCCCAGTTCTACCACTCAAGCGGTCAGATGGTCTGCCATGGGGATATTCTGATGCCCTATTATGGCCCTGTCTTACACTGGCCCTGGCATCCCAGAAAAACTCCCACCCTAACAAAGGCAGTCCTAAGGTGTCTCCTCCCCTTCTTTGAGAAACATCAGGGGAATGACACTGCCTCTATACCATTCCATACACACTGATCTACTGATAGGGGTTTTTCCCACAAAGCAGTCTGTATATATAAACCACGATAATTACATCGATCAATGAAATCTGCCCTTGCATGCAAGGACCTGTACTTGTGTTGTGTCTTCCGTGTAAAATGCAGTATCCTAGCAACCAACAAACATCCATTGTCAGCTTATAGGACCTGTATGCCCTGGCTAATCTGGGCTAGGGAACCCACAGGGACACTCCCCACATGTGTCACAGGTGTGTCACAGTTGGCAGACAGTCCTATGGTGTGTGGCTGTAGAAGGTCATGTCGCGGGCGGGGAGGAGGGTGTCAGCAAACCGCGCTCACCCCTTCTGCTCGGGTCCGGCAGCTGCTCAGTGGTGGCTCGAGCGGTGGGCCGGATCCCGGGGTTTCTCGAGCGACACTCCTCGCCCGTGAGTGAAAGGGGGGTTGTTTGGGGTGTTGGGATAATGTCCGTGACGCCACCCACGGTTGTGGTGATGTGTAGCACCACCGCTGCTCAATGCGGGGATCCCGGGGATGGTGATGGGGAGCAGCCAGGTGTTGTGTTGCCCCTCCGTGGGTAGGGGTTGGTGATCCCGGGGCCCGGTGATGGCTTGTGAGGTGCAGGGCCTGGTGGGCGCAGGGACGCGGGGGCAGCGCTGTGCCTTGCGGCACTATGGTACTCACTCAGCCTGAGACTTGGACACAGTTTGTACGGTAAACCAAACGGCTGGTAGGACGGTCCCACAGACGGCTGCTTTGCTTCCCCGGTAGGTGACGGTGATGTCCCTCTTCCTTGCACCTGTATGTACGGATGGTTGCGATGGGTCCCCACCGGTAACCCGCTCCCCGGCTTCAAGCTGGGCCGGAGGAGCACTACACTTTGCCCGCAGGCGCTGGCCCTCAGAGACTGGTGCCCTGGCGGTGGCGGTGACTCTGTTGTACAGGTTGGACTGTTGCCTTCAATCGGGACTTGGTTGTTGGGGGAATCTACGTCCCCTTCACTGACGGATTCGGCAAATTTGGCGACTCCTAGCCTTGCCGGGGTCCGAGAGGCCCCTGCCCTGGTGCTGACTGTCCTTCGGAACACTGCTTCAGACCACCGGGCACACAGCCAACGGGGTCCTTCCAGGAACTTCCAAACGGTCCCCCTCCGGACAGTCACCGCCGTCGCTGACCTTGCTGTTCTGGCCCTACACAAAGCTGGGCTTTCCTTCCTTCTTGTCACCTCACTTGCTTTCCTCCTTTACCACTTCTCTCTCTTTACTTTCACTTAGGTGTTTACACTTGCCCTCCCTGGGCTCGAACTGCCTGACACTTCCTGCCTCCAGAGCTGTGAGCTCCTTGGTGGGCGGAGCCAACCGCCTGGCCCACCCCCTGGTGTGCATCATCAGACTCCTGGAGGAAGGCAACAAGGATTTGTGGTTCAGCTTAGATGTGCCTACCTGGGATGTGGGGTGTGGTGGTGTGTGACCTGTGTCCCCTGGCTTGCCCAGGGCGACACATTCCCCCTTAGCAAAACGCAGACCGTCCGCGGGCTGCCGTCCTACACCGGTTTTATTTTTCTGTAAAAGGGATAACAGGGTTAAACATCATAACATTTTCAACAATCTTCCCTTGACGGGAGGCACATTTTCTTTTAACGTTTCAACGGTATACGGTTACGGTTTCCGCTCTCTCCCACCCAAGTAACCTGGCCCTGATGCTGCCCCTAAAACCCAGGCAGCACCCCTTGACCCACAGTCCAGCACACGGTACCCGAGCGGGATCTGTCCTTCCCTCCAGAGGGTAGCCACCGGTTCCTTTGGTGGCTGGGCCCTGGCCTGCTCTGCTCAGGGCCCTCCCTCCAACCTGCCTCTCCGGAGGCGGCACTGCGGAAACGGTAACGGTACCCAACATATTTACAAGCCACTAACGTTTGTGGTTGCCCTGCAAAGTTCACGGGCTTGTCCATGGATAGTCCTCCATGCATAACCTTTTAAACGGTCCCCACGGGGACAACGGTGCCGGCTCCAGCCGGTTGCAAATCACTGCAGACAATCTGGTGAAAACTCGGATAATCATCTTTCTTATCATTGCAGAACTTTCAAAACTTTTCAACTTTTTCAAACAAGCAAGTGGTCCCAACGGGGACGGTGCTGCGGGCCTTTATTGCCCTACTCGGTATCTTCGTCCTCCTCACCCGGCTCGGGGTGAAAGGACATGGGCACCAGCCCCTCCAGCGCATAGCACGCACGGCGTGGAAGGATCGCCCGATACCCGTTGCCTCCGGCTCGGGGAACATAGGTGGCCTCCAGGCCAGGCAGGGCAGCGACCCCCTCTTCCTCCTCCGACACGGGCTCAGTGTCAGGCCCGGAGTCGCTATCTTCTGCCCCCGCCGCAGTCACAGAGGGATGCACGCCCGACAGGCCAGGCTCGGTGCAGCGCGCGAGCGAGTAGGACGGAGGTAACACAGGAGCCAGGGGCAGACCGGGTCCCTCAGCCGCAGCGGCCGGTCCCTCGGGGACACAGGGGCGTGGGTCATTCTCCCGTTCCTCCATCACAGCCTCCACTCCATACACTCGCGCCACCGCAACTAGGGCCTCCACCTCCGCGGCCCACTGCTCCATCAGCCCGTCGATCCGACTCTGGTAATGACGGCAGATCCCCGCCGCCCGGGCCCTCAGCCAGGCCGCCGTTCCCGACACCCGCTCGGTAGTCTCTGCAGAGCTAGGTGGGGCGGACATTGTTCGTTAGGGTCGGCAGACCGGGGGCCTCAGGGTGTTGGCTTGCACCGCCACACTTACATGCGTCCAGCCGCCATCGCGTCCCCCCTTAGCTCTTTCCGGCCCCTCCTCTCTCGGGGCGGGGTTTTGGCCTTCGCGCCTCTACTGCTCGAGAAGACGCTCGAGCGGGAACTTTTCGTGCCAAAGATTGCGGCTTCTGAAATTTTTCTGCCGGATACCTCCGGCGGTAACAAGGCGCACCTCTACCAGACGGCAGAGCGGTAAGATCCTGTTCGTGACGCCAAGTTGTCGCGGGCGGGGAGGAGGGTGTCAGCACACCGCGCTCACCCCTTCTGCTCGGGTCCGGCAGCTGCTCAGTGGTGGCTCGAGCGGTGGGCCGGATCCCGGGGTTTCTCGAGCGACACTCCTCGCCCGTGAGTGAAAGGGGGGTTGTTTGGGGTGTTGGGATAATGTCCGTGACGCCACCCACGGTTGTGGTGATGTGTAGCACCACCGCTGCTCAATGCGGGGATCCCGGAGATGGTGATGGGGAGCAGCCAGGTGTTGTGTTGCCCCTCCGTGGGTAGGGGTTGGTGATCCCGGGGCCCGGTGATGGCTTGTGAGGTGCAGGGCCTGGTGGGCGCAGGGACGCGGGGGCAGCGCTGTGCCTTGCGGCACTATGGTACTCATTCAGCCTGAGACTTGGACACAGTTTGTACGGTAAACCAAACGGCTGGTAGGACGGTCCCACAGACGGCTGCTTTGCTTCCCCGGTAGGTGACGGTGATGTCCCTCTTCCTTGCACCTGTATGTACGGATGGTTGCGATGGGTCACCACCGGTAACCCGCTCCCCGGCTTCAAGCTGGGCCGGAGGAGCACTACACTTTGCCCGCAGGCGCTGGCCCTCAGAGACTGGTGCCCTGGCGGTGGCGGTGCCTCTGTTGTACAGGTTGGACTGTTGCCTTCAATCGGGACTTGGTTGTTGGGGGAATCTACGTCCCCTTCACTGACGGATTCGGCAAATTTGGCGACTCCTAGCCTTGCCGGGGTCCGAGAGGCCCCTGCCCTGGTGCTGACTGTCCTTCGGAACACTGCTCCAGACCACCGGGCACACAGCCAACGGGGTCCTTCCAGGAACTTCCAAACGGTCCCCCTCCGGACAGTCACCGCCGTCGCTGACCTTGCTGTTCTGGCCCTACACAAAGCTGGGCTCTCCAGGCTTTCCTTCCTTCTTGTCACCTCACTTGCTTTCCTCCTTTACCACTTCTCTCTCTTTACTTTCACTTAGGTGTTTACACTTGCCCTCCCTGGGCTCGAACTGCCTGACACTTCCTGCCTCCAGAGCTGTGAGCTCCTTGGTGGGCGGAGCCAACCACCTGGCCCACCCCCTGGTGTGCATCATCAGACTCCTGGAGGAAGGCAACAAGGATTTGTGGTTCAGCTTAGATGTGCCTACCTGGGATGTGGGGTGTGGTGGTGTGTGACCTGTGTCCCTTGGCTTGCCCAGGGCGACACAGTCACTGTGTTTGGCTACACGAACTCCTCCCTAACATTCTATTCTTCTTTCTGTGGTGTAAATAGAAACCTATGTATCTTGTCTGTTTGGGGGTTAATCCTTTTCCTTTTAGAACCCTACAAATATCCTCACCTCTCAGCTGTTAATTCTCATCACTACCTCTTGTGTCCTTAAATACCTGCATTTCCCCTTGGTGTTTGCTGATGATAGAGTTATATTTTCATTTGATTTTTAGTGCAAGCACTCGGCTTGTAGTCATCTTTAGAAACACTGTTCAATGTTGTTGTACCTCTCCCTGAGTCATCTTGGAGATAAGTTGTTAGTTTACTTTCCCCTGTTTGTGTTTTACGTTTTCACACAATTTTTCTAGCTCAGGGAGTAATAGTAATAGCATGGTTACATAAAAGAAAAACTAAAAATGTAATCAGTGAAAAAAAAATAGAATAACGTATAACTTTTCATTTTTCAAATTGTATGTCAAATTTAAGCAAAAATCTGAAAAAAATAGAGATCCAAAGGACAAACTACAATTACATTAGTATTTTCTTAATATACAATACATGCACTTGAGAGGTATGGGGTGCTAGCAGTTTACACCTTAGAAGGCACAAAATGATTGTCTTGCCTTGGGTGCTGGTAACTCACACTATGCCGTTTGGTGCAGGGAGTATTATACAGCCATCACCTGCCTCTAACAACAGCAATCAGAGCTAGCTCAGATTGCTGCTGTGAAAATACTTAACTATTGAATTAAAGTCTTTAACAAGACTAAAATAAAACGAAAAAAAAAAAGTGTTTAAAAAGTAAAGTAAATCACTCTTCTTTTACAAAAATAAAGAAGAATAAACATATTTGGTATCTTGACATCTGCGAAAGTCAGAACTATTAAAATAAAATATTATTTAACCCATAAAGTATACGCCGTAAAGCAAAAAAAAAAATATCAAAACTTCAGGATTGGCATTTTTTCGGTCTCTGTATCTCCACAAAAATTCAACAAATAATAATCAAAATAACATAATAATCTCAAAGGATACCAATGAAAAGTACAGTTCCCTTTATTTTTTAAAAGTCTTAACTCAGATCTATCATGGAAAAATATAAAAAAAAGTTTTTTTGTGTTTTATAAAGTTCTGAATTCACACTGGAATAGATATAAAAAACCATACAAGTTTGGTATAGCTGTAATCATACTGACTTGGAGAATTTTACTGCCAGATCATTTTTACACAATATGGTACATCTGTAAAAACAAAACCTCCAACACGTCAGCAAAATAATGTTTTTTCACTTTACTGTGATTTTTCCCAGTTTTTCAGTACATTATATATTACAGCTAAAACTGGTAAAAAAAAGTTATGATTCTTGGAAGGAATATGTAAAAAAATGTTAAAATGCAAAACTAAAAAAAGGTGCGTCGGGAAGGGGTTAAAAAACAGGGGTTCGGTGAACAAGTTTAGGGCTACACAGCGTCTTTGGTTGCAGCACAGATTATGTGCCCAAAGATTCCTCTGAGTCACTGTTACATTATAGCGCAATACAAGTGAGTGGGAATATGGGAATACCCAACCAATTTTTTGCGACTAGCAATGGTATATAGCAGTCTTTGACCACATGAGCTTTAGCATGGCAAAAGTTGCCGTTTAGCCCCAACCTTAAAGGTTTTAGATGGAGATGAGGGAACCCGAACAGCAAAGTTCAGTGTTCGTACAAAAAAAAAAATCAGTGTTCGCGTTCTGAGTTCGGGTGCTTCACATACTTCACATTCAATCGAGCATCGGTGTGCACAGACACGCACTCGGCCCAGTGCAAGCTGCTTGTAGTCTCTGAATAGCGCTCTGTCACGGATACCCAGCGAACACAGGGTAACCTATGTTGGCCCTAAAGACTGGGGGCCCCTGCGCTCACTTTAACCCACGAAGGTACACTTGAAGGTAGGGAGATCCGGGCCCCCAACGTGGCCTTATCTCCTGTCCTTGACCCTAATGGTAATAAAACCTCCACAACCCTCTACCCAAGGGGAAGGGCAGAAACAGAAGTCAACAACCCCACCAACAAATAAACTAAAAACTAACAGGGGTAACAACAACAACTCATACATACGACAACCACACACAAAAGGAGGCAGTAAAAGTCCACAAGGGGAAACAACATAAAAGGGGGAAGTAAACGCTCCTTTCTCCTCCTGGCCAAGCTTCAAATGAATGAAAATAACCGGCACCCTCAGTAGAGGGTGTATATAGTACTGGGAGTGGACCAGACCGGAAACACTTGACCTGTAATCAGGAGCTGCTAAAAGGTAAACTGACATTAACCCTCTCCACCCCAAAGAAAAGGGAATTCTTTTAATCAGCAGAGTCTCACAAGGTAAAGTGAAACTCTGACCCAGAATATGTCACTAAACTTTGCAACAGATAGAAGACTATGACACTTTCAGTGGCGGTAAACACAATGTTATTGGATGTAGTGTGCACCAAAAAGGAAAAAACCCTGCCACTTCCTCCGCATAAGTGATCTATTTATGGCTGGCTGTATGTACGTGGAGAGCCGAACTACCCAATCAGTGACTTCCAATGGGGTTCAGGTCAAGTTCGGTCTGGCTGAAGCTGGCGGACCTGAACTTCCATGAATCCGCTCATCTCTAGTTTTAGATTCATCTGTTAAAAGTCAACTTGACAAACATATTCCTAAGAAAATGTGACTCTAAGCTTATATTCAATATTTCCAGTATGAAATACTCTTGCTCCGATCCCTTGGCTGGCCTCCGCATGACTGCTGCTGTTCGGTGAAGCTGTCTTCATTTACACATTTCTTGCAACACCATCTTGTGATGTCATAAGTGTATTTAAACACATGTTATTCCCAGTGAATGCATCTTTCACATTGCAGCGCCAGAGGAAAACCTGATATGTCGGTATTCTTCCTCCAGGCTGTGGCTCTGATGAATCTGTTTATAACACTCCTTGTGTAAGCGGTCATAGGCTGTCACCCTAAGTATGTCTTCTCTTTGCAAGCTTCTCCAAAGAGCACAAACACATCAATTGTTTACAGTCCCTGTACCCCAGAGCGGCCGTCTCCCATGATTACTAGTGCTGCTCGCTAGCTGTGATGTTACCTGTCATCACTCACTGGCACTGGACTTAATTTATCAGTATAGCAACATTCTTAGCATCTGTATGAAGTAGGTCATGCGTTACCATAAGATAGTGCCTTCATCTTTATTAACCCCAACTTATACAAATTCTTTGAAAAACAAGTTTTTTTTATTACTTTTTTTTCAAATCTTTCAGCTTTATATGTTAATATACTTTTTCCTAAGCTGTAAAAGTAAAATTGGATTAGAAGAAGACAATCCAATGGGTGTTAATTTGTCATGAGTGTCTTCCGTCCTTGTGATATTTGTGACGGTTCTGGGATCTGAGCTTCTCAATAACTTGTGAAACTCAACATATTAAATGTATTTGTTTTCTGTTGGTGCAGCAAGGGTTAATGTTAGTTTCCCTGCTAGCAGCTCCTGGTTAATTTGTGGCACCCCTGTGGCTTCAGGTGCCACAGGGTACTGCATCTCACCCGAGGTGCAGTATTTATCTCGGATATGGAGCAGGTCATCGCCAGTAAACCAACACAACCCATCCAACATATAACACGGGAGCTTTTCCACTGGGACTGGGCTAGAGTAGGTGCTGGGGTGACCACCATGATGTATGGGACCTCTTGCCCACTAGTTCAGCAACCCAGGAGGCGGGACACCAACTGGGGAGTGAGGAGCCATCACACACACATGGGCAGTTAGGAGACAGCGTCCGCGTGAGGTCGGACTCAGGAACGGACAAGCAAGCAAAGACATGAGTAGCAAGGGGCTGTGGTCTGGAGCTGGAAGCTCAACCCGGGTTCTTAGGAAGAAGGGGGTTCCCAGGGTTTGCAGGGAGTGCAGCAGTCACCCGGGACCTGTTCCACGGCCCAGGAGCTAGGGTGGAGGGAAACCATCGGAAAGGACACACAGAAGGAAACACCGGCTTTGACCTCTGAACTGTCAATCAGATCGGCTGGAGCCCATCACAGTTTAGCACGGCAACCCAAGGGCAGAGTGACCTCAGTAAGTAAAAAGAACTTGAACTGCGCCCATTTTATCGTCCCATCATTGCCAGCGCCCTCACTATCGCGTTCCTGTGCCATAGGTGACTACTACTCCAACCATACTGGGGCCTAGCTCCACCTGTAGAGAGCTGCAACACCCAAGCTGCGTCACCATCTGCCCCAGAAGAGAGACCTCCCGCAGTGGCGGCTAATAACTGGCCGCATACCACAGGTGGCGTCACGAATAACTACTATTATCCCCATCTTTATTGACACCGCTGGGGTCACGGAACCGGGCCAGGCCGCTGTGACAACCTGAATCGACAGCGACCCGGTAATGAGTAACCCCCCCCCCCAGACCCCATGGGCGCGTCAAATTCACCTCATGTGCAGGCGGTTGGAGGACCACCCCCATCACCTTTAAATAATGATCCATCACTTGACCCTGAAAATAATATCTCATCATTCTGTTCTGTCCACATTGGAGGGAGGAAGCATTTTGGAGCTTCTGGAGCTATTGCTGTTTGGAGTCATGTTGCCTGCACCCTAATGCTATGTGCGCACGTTGTGTTTTTTCTTCTGTTTTGGGCGCATTTTAAACTGCACTGTGTCATTGACAAACTGCATGCTTTTGCTTCCTCAGCAAAGTCTTTGAGAAATTAGAATTTTCATGCACACGCATTTTTTTTTACAAAAAAAAAAAGCAGCTTGTTCATTCTTTTTGCATTTTGGCCATGTTTTGTCACCCATTGAAATGACTGGGGTGTGTCCAAAACGCAACCAAAATGTTAGCTGTGCATTTGCACCACGTTTTTATTGTGTTTTGGATCCATTATTGTCACCAACTTTTCTCCATTCTCTGTCTCTCTCTCTCTCTCTCCGCTTCATACTCACTGATCACCTGCACAGTGCGGCTGTCCCACTGCTCCTGCGGCATCTCCTGCATCTAAAAGTTTCGGCCGCTCATTAGGCTCATTTCTTATTCACTGCTTCCCCCACCCACCATAGCCTATGATTGGTTGCAGTCAGACACACCCCCACGCTGAGTGACAGCTGTCTGACTGCAACCAATCAGAGCCGCCGGTGGGCGATTCTATATCGTACAGTAAAATAAATAAATAATTTAAAAAAATGGCGTGCTGTCCCCCTCAATTTTGATACCCAGCCTCACAGCTGGGGCTGGTATTTTCAGGCTGGAGGGACCCATGTTATTGGGATCCCCCAGCCTAAAAATATCAGCCAGCGGTGACCAGAATTGCCGCATCCATTAGATGCAACAGTCCTGGGACTTTACCCGGCTCATCCCTCTTGCCCTGGTGTGGTGGCAATCGGGGTAATAAGGAGATAATGGCAACCCATAGCTGTCACAAAGACCTAGATTAGCCATGACAAGTGTCCATGAGACACCCCCTCATCACTAATCTGTAAGTGAAAGTAAATAAACACATAGAGCAGCAAAATCCTTTATTTGGAATCAAATAAAAAAACACCCTCTTTCACCGCTTATTAACCCCTAAACACCCCATGCAAAAAATCAAAAATTAGAGGCAAAAACATTTGCATCTTCCATTTTGTTCCGAATTTATCAACCAACATTTTGAAGAATTTGGCATAGATATTAGCAACGAATGCCACAAAAAAAATGTCACTTAAAATAATGCAAATGATAAATTGAGGACTTAGGGCGGCGTTACATGCAACGATTTATCGTGCGATCGCATGAGCGATCGCACCCGCCCCCGTCCTTTGTGTGTCATGGGCAATTTATTTCCCGTGTCGCACAAAGTCATTCAATCCCCATCAAACGTACTTACCTCCCTAACGACGTCGCTGTGGGCGGCGAACATCCTCTTCCTGAAGGGGGAGGGACGTTCGGCGTCGTCACAGCGACGTCAGACTGTGGCCGGCCAATAGAAGCGGAGGGGCGGAGATGAGCGGAATGCAACATTCCTCCCACCTCCTTCCTTCCTCATTGCCGGCAGGATGCTGGTAAGCTATGTTCGTCGTACCCGGGGTGTCACACGGAGTGATGTGTGCTGCCACGGGAACGATGAAAAACTGGCGCACAGAAGGAGGAATGACATTATGAAAATGAATGACGTGTCAACGAGCAACGATAAGGTGAGTATTTTTGCTCATTCACAGTCGTTCGGAGGTGTCACGCGGTACGACATCGCTAACGATGCTGGATGTACGTCACAAACTCCATGACCCCACCGACATATCGCACGATATATCGTACTGTGTAACGCCGCCCTTAAGGCTACTTTACACACTGCGATATCGGTCCCGAATCGCTAGTGTGGGTACCCGCCCCCATCTGTTGCGCGACATGGGCATATCGCTGCCCGTGCCGCACAACATCGCCCAGAGCCGTCACACATACTTACCTGTCCGGCGACGTCGCTGTGACCGGCGAACCGCCTCCTTTCTAAGGGGGTGGTCCGTGCGGCGTCACAGCGACGTCACTGAAGCGTCACTGAACCGCCGCCCAATAGCAGTGGAGGGGCAGAGATGAGCGGGACGTAACATCCCGCCCACCTCCTTCCTTCTGCATAGCAGCCGGGAGGCAGGTAAGGGGAGCTTCCTCGTTCCTGCGGTGCCACACGCAGCGATGTGTGCTGCCGCAGGAACGAGGAACAACTTCGTTACTGCTGCAGTAACGATTTTTAAGAATGGACCCCCATGTCACCGATGAGCGATTTTGCACGTTTTTGCAACGATGCAAAATCACTTATCGGTGTCACACGCAACGGCATCGCTAATGTGGCCAGATGTGTGTCACAAATTCCGTGACCCCAACGACTCCGCATTAGCGATGTCGCAGCGTGTAAAGCCCGCTTTAGTCTAAAAGAGGCCATTGGAAAAGATTGGTAAGTTAAAAGATAAAAAGTGTCTAACATATTTATCATGCTTGACTGATTCCCTTTAGGCTTATCTTAAATTAAATTGAGAGAATGTTAAAGGGTTATTTAATTTTTTTTTAAAGGGATTGTCATTTTCCATGTGACATATTTGGATAATGATAGGAAGAGTAAGTTTGGTCACCAATGAGATCTTGAGGCTAAAACTATTATCTTTCCATATGTACACACGTGTGAAAATAGAACTGATGTGCCTTGCCAAAAAGTTCCATTCTTGTCTTATTTGTCCATGTAGCATTTTCCCAGAATCTTTTGGGAGAATGTCCTATCAACAGATGAGACAAAATGGAACTTTTTGGCAAGGCACATCAGTTCTATGTTCACAGATGGAAATGGAAGCATATCAAGTAAAGAACACTATCTCTACTGTGAAACATGGAGGAGACTCTGTTATGTTCTGGTGCTGCTTTGTGGCATCTGGCACAGGATGTCTTGAATTTGTGAAGGGTATAATAAAATCTCAAGACTATCAAGGGATTCTAGAGAGAAATATGCTTCCCAGACCCAGCTGACAGAAAGCTTGGTCTCACTTGCAGGTCATGGGTCTTGTAACAGGATAATGACCCAAAACACACAGCTAAAAACACTCAAGAATGGCTAAGAGGAAAACATTGGACTATTCTGAAGTGGCCTTCGATGAGCCCTGACCTAAATCCTATTGAGCATCTTTGGAAAGAGCTGAAACATACCATCTTGAAAAAGCAACCTTCACACAACAACACAACTGGAGCAGTTTGCTCTTGAGGAGTCGCCAAAATACCAGTAGAGAGGTGCAGAAGTCTCATTAACACGTACAGGAATCGTTTGATTGCAGTGATTGCCTGAAAAGGTTGTGAAACAAAATATTAAGTTAATGGAGGTAGGGCACCATCATTTCTGTCCAGGCCTATTTCATGAGTTTTATTTTTTTAAAAAAATTTGTGGAAGCAGAAAAGCAGCAATGTCTGACTTTCATTTCTTCATTTTCATAGATTTATTTATTATTACTTTTGTCAGATTTACGGTAAGTTATTTCTGTGACTATTGTGGGTTTTTCTTTCATTAAACAAGGGCGACCAACAATTTTGACCACGTGTGTATATAATCGGTGATACATACATGATGTACTACACAAGTCCCTTGCAATCATAAAACTGAAATGAAAACATCTTTAATGTTTCAAAAAAATAAAACATTTCAGGGGGCCAAAAACCTGTAAAATAGTGCATGTAGTTTTACTACTGTTCTTGTGTTGCCGGTCGGTCGATATGTGTGCTGCATCATGTGACGGGTTGTCTGTTTTCCACCTATCATGGTGATTTGCTATCTACAGTAACATCATCACAGCAAATAATAATTGGGTGCCAGGGTTATGGGCTGCCCAAAATATATAATTTCATGCAAAAATGGAGAGAGGACCAAGCTGACTGTAAGATCAGGAATACTGGGGAAACATAGGGCTACTATAGTGTGTCCAGAGGTAGCAGTCATAACTGGACTGTTGTGTCTTTGTGGCCCCAAACACCATTATTACAACAGGCACATGGTAGGGGAGGATAACTACTGCCAAGACACAAGAGCTACATGATACGAGGAAAACCATAAGGTAAGTATATAAAAGTGTTACTTTTTACAGTTGAAAGAAATAGAATTTCACCCCCTAAACTATTGATAAAGCTGAAACCAGAAGTTTATATACCCTATATAAAAGACACATCTGCAGGTTTTTCTCACTATCTGACATGAAATCAGAATAAACCTTTTCCTTTTTAAGTCAATTAGGAACCAAAATTATTTATATTTGCCAAATGCCAGAATAATGAGAGAGAGAAGGTTTTAAGGCATTTTTATTACTTTCTGCAAAAGCAAATGTTTATACACACTAAGTGTACTATGCCTTTAAACAATATGGGACAGGCCTTATGATGATGTCTTGTCTTTGGAAGTTTCTGATAGGTTTATTGGCAACATTTGAGGTAATTAGAGACACACCTGTAGATGTATTTTAATGCACACCTGAAACACGCTGCTTCTTCTTATAGCATCATGGGAAAGTCAAAAGAAATCAGCCAAGATCTCAGGAAAAGAAGGTTTATCCTTGGGTGCAATTTCCATATACCTGAAGGTGCCTCATTCATATGTACAAACAATTATACCCAAGTAAAAACAAGATAGCAATCATACTGTACTGCTCAGGAAGGAGATGTATTCTGTGTACTAAAGATGAACGTGCTTTAGTAAGACATATGCATATCAACCCAAGAAAAAAGCAAAAGACCTGTGAACATGCTGGTGGAAGCTGGTAAGATTGTGTAATTATCCACAGTGAAAGGAGTACTGTATCAACATGGCCTGAAAGGCCTCTCTGTCAGGAAGAAGTCATTGCTTGAAAAGAAATATAAGCCCGATTAGCATTTGCAAATTCACACAGGAACAAGGACCTTCATTTTTAGAAACATGTTTTGTGGTCTGACGAAACTAAAATTAATCTGTTTGGCCATAATGACCATCGTTACATTTTGAGGAATAAGGGAGAAGCTTTGAAGCCTAAGAACACTATCCCAACTGTGAAACAGGGGGGTGGCAGCATCATGTTGTGGGGTTGTTTTGCTGCAGGAGGGACTGGTGCACTTCACAAGATAGATGGCATCATAAGGAAAGAAGATTATGTGACAATTCTGAAGCAACATCTGAAGACATCAGCCAGGAACTTAAAGCTTGGACGGAAAGGGGTCTTCCAAACAGACAATGACCCAAAGCATACTGCCAAACTGGTTACAAAGTGACTTAAGGATAACAAAGTCAATGTTTTGGAGTGATTATCACAATGCCCTGATCTCAATCCTATTGAAAATTCATGGGCAAAGCTGAAAAGGCCGGTGCGAGCAAGACGACCTAAAACATGGCTCAGTTACAACAGTTCTGTCAGGAAGAATGGGCCCAAATTACTATTGAAATCTGTGTAAACTTTTGACTTTGCAGAAAGTAATAAAATGCCTTAAAACATTCCCTCTCTCATTATTCTTCCATTTGGTAAATATAAATAATTTTGGTTCCTAATCGACCTAAAATGGGAAAGGTTTATTCTGAATTGATGTCAGATAGTGAGAAAAACCTGCAGATGTGTCTTTTTAGATATTGTTTGTAAGCTTCTGGTTTCAACTACAGTGCTGGCCAAAAGTATTGGCACCCCTGCAATTCTGTCAGATAATACTCAGTTTCTTCTTGAAAATGATTGCAATCACAAATTCTTTGGTATTATTATCTTCATTTAATTTGTCTTCAATGAAAAAAAAAAAAAAAATTGTCATAAAGCCAAATTTGATATAATTCCACACCAAACATAAAAAAGGGGGTGGACAAAAGTATTGGCACTGTTTGAAAAATCATGTGATGCTTCTCTAATTTGTGTAATTAACAGCCCCTGTAACTTACCTGTGGCACCTAACAGGTGTTGGCAATAACTAAATCACACTTGCAGCCAGTTGACATGGATTAAAGTTGACTCGACCTCTGTCCTGTGTCCTTGTGTGTACCACATTGAGCATGGAGAAAAGAAAGAAGACCAAAGAACTGTCTGAGGACTTGAGAATCCAAATTGTGAGGAAGCATGAGCAATCTCAAGGCTACAAGTCCATCTCCAAAGACCTGAAAGTTCCTGTGTCTATGGTGCGCAGTGTCATCAAGATGTTTAAAGCCCATGGCACTGTGGCTAACCTCCCTAGATGTGGAAGGAAAAGAAAAATTGACGAGAGATTTCAACGCAAGATTGTGCAGATGGTGGATAAAGAACCTCGACTAACATCCAAACAAGTTCAAGCTGCCCTGCAGTCCGAGGGTACAACAGTGTCAACCCGTACTATCCATCAGGGTCTGAATGAAAAGGGACTGTATGGTAGGATACCCAGAAAGACCCCACTTCTTACCCCGAGACATAAAAAAGCCAGGCTGGAGTTTGCCAAAACTTACCTGAGAAAGCCTAAAACGTTTTGGAAGAATGTTCTCTGGTCAGATGAGACAAAAGTAGAGCTTTTTGGGAAAAGCCATCAACATAGAGTTTACAGGAAAAAAAAGAGGCATTCAAAGAAAAGAACACGGTCCCTACAGTCAAACATGGCGGAAGTTCCCTGATGTTTTTTGCTTGCTTTGCTGCCTCTGGCACTGGACTGCTTGACCGTGTGCATGGCATTATGAAGTCTGAAGACTACCAACAAATTTTACAGCATAATGTAGGGCCCAGTGTGAGAAAGCTGGGTCTTCCTCAGAGGTCATGGGTCTTCCAGCAGGACAATGACCCAAAACACACTTCAAAAAGCACTAGAAAATGGTTTGAGAGAAAGCACTGGAGACTACTAAAGTGGCCAGCAATGAGTGCAGACCTGAATCCCATAGAACACCTGTGGAGAGATCTCAAAATGGCAGTTTGGAGAAGGCACCCTTCAAATCTCAGGGACCTGGAGCAGTTTGCCAAAGAAGAATGGTCTAAAATTCCAGCAGAGCATTGTAAGAAACTCATTGATGGTTACCGGAAGCAGTTGTTCACACTTATTTTGGCTAAAGGTTGTTCAACCAAGTATTAGGCTAAGGGTGCCAATACTTTTGTCTGGCCCATTTTTGGAGTTTTGTGTGAAATGATCAATAATTTGATTTTTGTTTCAATCTCTTTTGTGTTTTTTTCATTGCAAGCAAAATAAATGAAGTTAATACCAAAGAATTTGTTATTGCAATCATTTTCAAGAAGAAACTGAGTATTATCTGACAGAATTGCAGGGGTGCCAATACTTTTGGCCAGCACTGTATATGTGCATGTAGCTCTTTCACAGACAAGTCCAGCAATACTTTGCATGGCCAGTCCATTGCGTCGTTCAGTGTTAAGGGGGCTTTACACGCTACGATATCGTTAATGTTTGATCGTCGGGGTCACATTGTTAGTGACGCACATCCGGCGTCATTAACGATATCGCAGTGTGTGACACTGACCAGCGACCTTAGGCGACGTCAAAAATGGAGAGGTCGTCCCAATCTCAAAATTCATGCGGCAGCACACATCGCTATGTGTGACACCGCATGAGCGAGGAACGTCTCCTTACCTGCCGCCGGCCCCAATGCGGAAGGAAGAGGTGGGCGGGATGTTTACATCACGCTCAGCTCCGCCCCTCCGCTTTGATTGGCCGGCCGCTGTGTGACGTTGCGGTGACGTCGCTGTGATGCCGAACGTCCCTCCCCCTTGAAGGAGGGATTGTTCGGCAGTCACAGCGACGCCGCTGACCAGGTAAGTATGTGTGACGCTGCGTAGCGATAATGTTCGCTACGGCAGCGATCACAAACAATCGCATGCGCGACGGGGCAGGTACTTACACGCTCGCTATCGCTACAAATTGCTAGCGATATCGCTAACGTGTAAAGCCCCCTTTAGAATTGATATGCAAATAAGTCTGAAGAACTATTTGTAGATCTGAAGCCTGTGTCACTCCAGCTCTATTCACCACCCAGCGCCACCTGCTCCTACTTGGCTGACAGCCTCCATGCTGTGTGATAATGTCAAAGGAGTTGTCAGTTAAGCATGAGGATGCAGTGGGTAGTAAAAAAAAGCTGGAGTGACAGAGGCTCTATCTACCATAGTCATTAAGCTCATGTCTCAGTAATAGAGGAAAAGACTGTCTAGGTAAAAGTGTTTCCGAATTTGTCTGTGAAAGAGCTACATGCACATGTAAATAATTTTGGGGGTGAAATCCTATTTCTTTCAACTGTAAAAAATAGCAGTTTTATATACTTACCTTATGGTTTTTCCCATAGATAGATCATGAAGCGCTTGTGTCTTGGCAATAGGTATCCTAAAAAGCTAAAATAATATAACCAAACTTTAATAAAGTGGCTGAAAAAAAGTAGCACTCGAGTAGACATAACAATAGCTAACGTGAGTCATCGCTGTGTAGATTCATCATCTAGTTTTCACTGCCTACTTGAATTCATTACAAAAGTTGCGGGTTTGTTAAACTCCTGTAGTCTTGGATTGGTTCCCAGTGCTGCTGGGTCTCATATGACTTGCATGGTTTACTATGATTATAGCAATGTCAAAACTACAGGAAGTTTGTGTGCCTTTCGGCAGCGGTGCGCAGCTTGTCTGACGGAATCAGGTTGGGGAAATATCATCGCTTCTTTATCCTCTTCAGCTTTTTCATTGTGCGCAATGTTCTCTTGTAAAATGCTAATTTCTTGAAGCTGATGGCAACAAATTAACAAAGGAAAATTCTTTTAGGAAGTTTGTGATTCATAACTACTAGTTTGCTTAATTCTACTTTTCCGTAACTTTCATTGAATTTATTGACCGATGTGCCTTAGGTCCCCAGTTGAGAAAACATTTTTGAGAACGTACTGACAATCTGAATATATGTGCTTGTCTACTTTGCCCTATATCATACATCTTTTCTTGTTAATGGAATATTCTGATTCTGGTATTCTGTCTTATTTGCTGTCAAGGCCTGTGTGCACAGGAAGCCTTGCTTGGACAAAAAGTCATCACTGATTAACAACAATAATCCCATCTTGTAAGTATGAGCAGGACCCAAGTCCAGCAGCCATCTCAGCATAATTTGGCCACCGGATGGGAATCCTGAAAATGACGCTTACCTGCCAAGATCCTCAGCTCTCATTTTTGGTGCTATATTGTGTGTGCATCACGCATCAACGATAATGTTGGTCCGAGCCAGCTAATCAAAAGAGGAGCTGGTAGGGTGCAGTTTTCAGGACTCCTATCTGGTGGCTACAGAATCCTGATGCGGCCATTGAGTCACAGTCCTGCAAATTTATTCATTTGTCTCTATCATTTAGGGAAGGTTGGCTGACATTCTGGGAGACATTGACCTTCAATGATCCATAGTTACATAGGTTGAAAAAGACCTAGGTCCATCTAATTCATCCTTCCTCCACCAATTATACATTTTGTCATTAACGCGGACAAATACCAGGACTCAACAGTTGTTCTTTTAAAAAATTTCCTTTTGTAAAGTAGTTTTATTTGAAACAAAGTAGTTAAAAATCAATCCCCACATTGGGCATGTGGAGGACCATGTAGAAGGCGCATCCACACCGAAACGCGTAGTCCGGGAGACTACGACCCCTATCCGACACTTGTTCTTTGCCCAATGTGTGGATTGATTTTTAACTACTTTGTTTCAAATAAAACTACTTTACAAAAGGAAATTTTTTTAAAAGAACAACTATTGAGTCCTGGTATTTGTCCGCTGGAATTTGGATCATTATTACTGCATTGGACTTTCGTGGCTGGCTCCTGCCCTGCTTTCCTTGCGGACTCTATTTCCAGACCATATTAAAGATCCACACATCAGGGAGTACCGGTAAGCTGACTGGGGGAATTTTTTTTTATTTTTTGTGTTATTTTGTCATTAAGTTATAAATAACCAACATTTTTTTTGCTCAGTGTTTGATAATTGACCCACCAATAATGGACTTTACCACTTCCCGACTTAGTGATTTTTAGTTTTTGCTCTTTCACTTTTCATCTCTTTCTTCCAAGAGTAAGAACGTTTTAACTTTTCCATCAACATAGTTATATAAGATGTCACGATTCTCTGTGCAGAGCATCTCACAGACCTGGAGATGCTCTGCAGCACTTACAGATCTAGCAGCTTGGTCACTATATTGGTGTCCAGGTTGGTTCTGGGAGGAGCTGGTTAATCAGCTGTTCCATCTTCTGGGTAATTGCTCAGGTTTCATTACTGGGCATGCTACCCGAGAACTCTGCCAATTGTTGTTACGTCATTACCCGAGTCCGCTCCAGCGACTTCTACTCCGATCGCCAGGCGACGCCATGCTCCTGCCGTGGATAGTGCTGGTGATGGGAGAGGAGTCGATGCCAGCGGCGCCGGTGGGCGCAGGCTCCGCTCATACACTGGTCTGGGTTTCCTGGGGATCTGCAGTGCCACTGGCTGACTGTAGGTGGCGGGTGTCTCTCAGCTGAAGTACCATCATTCAGCTACAGCCTATGGGAAGACACCACACCCTTTTTAATGCCCCTCCTGTCTGCTGACCTCTGCCAGAGATAGTTCTGAAAATTCTAGCTCCTGTTTCGTCCTGTTCTGTGATTTCGTGTGCTGATTACCGCTTGTTTCCTGACTACCCTCCTGCCTGCTGTTTTGTACTTCACTGCCCAATCCGGTTTTGACCTCTGCTTGTTTCTGATTACGTCCTTTCCTGCCGATTCTGTCCCTGTTACGCAATTCCTGGTTTGACCCTGCCTGATGACTACTCTCTGACTGCAACCTGCCACAGGTAGTGATCACCTTGGGCCCTGTGTAATTCCAAATCCCTGTATAGGGGTTAAAGGGTTTCAGGGTTCTGGGGGTCCTGCTTGGTGAGTGGCTTCCCTCTAGCCTGTCCATTACAGCCCGTCTGAGTCTGTGGATCCAGGCAGGCGTTACAGTTGTATTATTTTCTGGCTATGTTGCTGCAAGCGTCTGTCTCCTGGTATAGTGACTGATCTTGGTGCTTAACCCTGGACTAACCTCCTGACTTGCCTCTGACTTCTTCCCTCTGACGTCTCCATTCCTGTCTGGCTCCTGACCTCTGCTTTCTCTCTTGACTGCTCTGTTATCTGCACCTTGTGTTCATACATTCTTTCCTGTTTACCCGACCTCTGGCTTCTCTTGCGACCTCTCTCCTGTCTGCTCCCTGTGTCTTTCCATATCCTCTCAATTCTGACCCCGGCTTGTCTGACTTCCCTCAGCCTCTAGGTCTCCCCAGTGCCAGCTAGTGTACAACCTTATTCCTGCATCTCTCACTCTGTGAGAAGTACGTTATATAAGGGTTTTATTTTTTTTAATGGCACCCTTTATCATATCTCCATAGTTTTTTTTCTATAATTTTTAATTTATTTAAGTGGTAAAAAAACCCAGAAATTTGTAAAATAAACTTTTATGTTTTGATAGACTGCACTGGTTTGTTGTTGAAAAATGCCCCGTTATTGCTATTAATGCAAATGCCTGTAATCTGAAAACATCTGGAACCTGATTACTATGGGCAACAATTCATAATCACTGTATTTTCAACAAATGGACACGATATGGATTACGTAGGATGGATACGTCATCCACAGGAAGTAGCGAAGGAGGACGGCGATGGCAAGAAGAGAGGAGGTGCCTGATGAAGACCAGAGACGCCCATCGGACTGGCCTGCCCTGCAGGTGAGTATAATAAAAGGTCTTTTTATGATATACAGATCGTCTTGGGCACTTATATACAGTATTCTAGAATGCTGTATATAAGAGCTCACTGGTGGTGGCCGCAGCTTATATGGAACAAATTTGGTGACAGGTTCCTTTTAATACACCTCAGCCGCTGTAGCTTGGTGAGGGATCAGTTTACAGCTGACTATTAAATTCTATGCATAAGGGAGGAAGAAGAAGGACCAGAGCGAAAGAGAAGCAGAGAGATAATCCTTCTGCTTTCTAGTAAGTGTTTTAATTTACCCTAGGCCTGGATTCACATCTTCACTGCTTCTGAACTGTGCTATACAGAGACAGAAGAGCAGGGATTCCTCATGACTCTGTGTACTGTGTGTACTGTGCATGATAAAAGCTCAGGGACAATTAAAAATGAGACATAGAGGGAAAAACTAATAACGAAGTAAACACATCATATAATTGCCATAAATAGTCTTTTCTCATGTACGAACTTGTAATAGGGTGTCCACTGCCCTACCGCCCCCACATCTTTATGGTGACTAATGAAATTGTGGTGTTTATACATGTGAATTGCATTGTATTTTATGTGTATTGGCTCCTGTGTAATACGACCGGCTGCCATCAGGTGTCATGGACTCCTGGGTCCCTTAGAGAGAAGGGATGGATAGTGAGTGACAGGGCAACAGGGGTTAATTGGGGAGGCACGGTCCCCAGGACAGGAGGGGATATAAGACAGTAGTTGTACAGGCAGAGTCAGATAGGGAGATGTAGAGATAGTGGGAAGAACAGAGAGAGGACCAGGAGGGGCGGAAGAAGCGGAGTGGAGTGAATAGGTTGGAGGTGACAGAGACAAGTCTAAAGAAGCAAGCGGAGTGGAAAAGATACAGGCAGAAAGAAGTTTGTATGCAGTGGAGTGTAAGTTCAGGGAGCAGAGGAAGGAGAAGATGGGCGCCCCTACCCTAGGCCGGAACCTGTCACTACCTGAGGGAATGCAGTCACAGCAGGAGGGCAGCTTGCTCCATCTGTTCTGTTTGTGTGCTGAGCTACACGATCCACTATCATGTTGAGAGAGTGGGTCAGGAACAGGAGGATAAGTCCCCCCATAGTGGCCGTCACTGTAGAGCCAACTTGGGTACAGGAACAAAGGACTATAACTAATGATGATGAATCTGCCTTTAGAAAAGTGCAAGTTGCTGTTAAATGTCTTATTAATAAAGTTATGAAAGTTCTACCTGCTGGTCCTCCCTTTACATGCGGCTTCAGGAGCCACAGGGTACTGCGCCTCACCTGAGGTACAGTATTCATCTCGGATACGGAGGAGGTCAGCACCGGTAAACCACCACCAACACACTCATCCAACACATAACATGGAAGCTCCTCCACTGGGACTGGGCTAGGGTAGGTGCTGGGGTGGCCATTATGAGGTATGGGATCTCTTGCCCACTAGTTCATCAACCCGGGAGGCAGGGCACCAACAGGGAAAGTGAGGAGCCATAGGACAAACAACAAGCAGTTAGCACCGGACAGCGTCTGCGTCAGGTCGGACTCAGGAACAGACAAGCAAACAAAGACACGAAAAGTCAGGGGCCAAAGCTGGAGGCTCAACCCGGGTAGCAAGAAAGAAGGGGGATCCCAGGGTTTGCGGGGAGTGCAGAAGGCACCCGTGACCCGTTCCACGGCCCAGGAGCTGGGGTGGAGGTAAACCGTCGAAAGGTGACGCACAGAAGGAAACACTAGCCTAGACCTCCGAAGTATCCGGGATCGGCTGGAGCCCATCACAGTGGAGCCCGGCACTCCAACAGCGGTGTGTTTTCAGTGATTAAAGAACTTGAACTGCACCCTCTGTGTCATCCCATCATCACTGCCGGCGCTCGCAACATCAGCTGTGTTATCATCCGCCCCAGAGAAGAAGTCCAGAAGCGGTGGATAATATTGGCCGCACACCATAGGAGGCGTCACAAACAACAACTCCCATCATCCCCATCCCCATCTTTATTGACACCGCTGGGGTCACGGAACCAAGCCAGGTCACCGCAGCGTCCCAGGATAAGAACCGCGGCCCAGTAACGAGTAGCCCCTGACCCCGTGGGCATGTCAACTGCACAGGGCACGAGGCCCATGGAAGTGAACAGTATCCGGAGGAGCCTGCTGAAGATACAGCCAGCAGGTATCCCCTCTACACCTACCACTCACACCACTTTGTGCCCCGTGTTTGTACTGTGCTGGGGTGAGTTGAGGACCGTCATGACCCTCACTTACGATTGCCCCTCCCTGGCACTTTACACACACTAATTTATTCCGAAAAGTCGCCTGAAACTACAGGAATGCTTTAACTTTCTATGCATAAGGGTCAGAATGTCAGTGCATTTGGCAGTCTTCTACTTAATCCTCTCTGTCTTTCATACGGTGTAGGAGATCAGACAGCTTTGCAAGGTCAGAAGCGGAGAATTTTGTTTTCAGTGTCCATACCTCTTCGTTATGTCATATAAACAACCTCTGCTTGGATTTAGCCGGCAATATGTGACACTTTAAATGGCTCAAGTTGTGATGGCTCTCAATAATATTCCGTATTCTTGTATTTTATAGTTGCCATCTGTGAAGTTTTATCAGCTGCTGGAAGTGCATCATGTTATTCCATGGTCCTGGGTGTATGTAAAAAAAAAGCACTATCCTATCAATAAAAAGTTACGGCACAGCTGAAAACAAATTACAAACTGGAGAACTATTAAATGTATGCAGAGCCGAAGTCTCATATAAATGGAAATTTCTGCCAATTTTATCCAGACTTCCAACTTTTATAGTTGTATCATCATTATTGGTTTTCCAAAAACTTTGCTCAAGGTGGGTCCAATGATAACACAACTGACGTGAGCGCCCTTAGAATTCTAGTAAGATTACGTATGATGTTATGTGATAATTTAAAGCAAAATCAAGACTACTTATTTTTTTAAATACTAAAAACAATGCTTTTGTCTTAAATTTCATAAAAATTGTATGTTGATGTGCTGCTCAAGGGATTGGTTTCAACATTAATGGGGTTGTCCACTGCTTGGACAACCCCTTCTCTGTCACGTTAGGTACAGGGGAAGTACCACGCGAGCGGCAAAAGGTAAGGGAAGGGGACCCCTGCGTCTAGGGAAGGGGGAGATGGTGACCTCTGAACAAACCTACTGCTGCTCCCTGGGGTCCCTCACCACTGTAGATCGGCTCAGCGCATAGGTGCGCAATCTGATGCCTGACCTTAGGTATCCCTAGTGCTGGACTCTAAATATGGAATGGGTGGGATGAGCTCTTTATCAACCCCACTAAATGCTAAAGGAAGACACAAGGAGGGCACACAGGGGAAAGTACTACTTATCCACAGATGATTCAGACAGGGGTGGAGCAAAGCTTCATTAACAATACTACAGATGAGTACAAGCCGCCTGCTTGCAACCAGAGCTAGAATGAACTGAATAAAATCACCAGCACCAGTCCAGGGAAGAAGGGAGTATTTAAGCACCAAGAGAATACTAATGATCAGCAGTTGGGTGGAAGGCGAGCTACTGCTGGTACAAAAGGGAGAAAGATGATAATCCAGCAGGAAAGCTACTTATACCAATGAATACTGACAGCAGGGACAATAGAGAGTCAGGGAGCATTGTGTGCAGCCAAACGCTGTGACCTTCTATTGCCAGAAACGACATGACTGTCTGTCACCTGTGACACACCCATGACATTCTCAATCAGAAGTATTTGCTCCATGAAATTAACAACACTTATACTCACCTCCAATGTCATTCCATTCCATTGGTGTCTGCACTCACTCTCCTGGGGCTAACATGACATTGTTATAGCCCTGCACCCAATCACCACCAGTTTCACGCTCTGCCTTAAGATGTATCAAACATCAATCATTTTTTAAAGCTATTAAAAACGCATGTATGATTCTACCTGAAAATGTGCTTCGTCAGGAATGGAGAAAAGTGGCCTAGTCATGAATTGGTTAATATATTAGCTTAGGGTAGTTGAACACTTGCTGCTTGATTTCTCTGCAGATTAAATTGATCACTATGTTTACCCATATAGAACAGCCTATAATCATTTTATTTTGTAGAAGAGGTATTGTGATTGTCCACAGAGGATCCTGAACACACAGTGCCTTGCGAAAGTATTCGGCCCCCTTGAATTTTTCTACCTTTCCCACATTTCAGGCTTCAAACATAAAGCTAAAAATTTTAATTTGATGGTGAAGAATCAACAACAAGTGGGACACAATTGTGAAGTTGAACGAAATTTATTGCTTAATTTAAACTTTTTAAAAAAATAAATAACTGAAAATTGGGGCGTGCAATATTATTCATCCCCTTTAAGTTAATCCTTTGTAGCGCCACCTTTTGCTGCGATTACAGCTACAGTCGCTTGGGGTATGTGTCTATCAGTTTCGCACATCGAGAGACTGAAATTCTTGCCCATTCTTCCTTTGTAAACAGCTGGAGCTGAGTGAGGTTGGATGGAGAGCGTTTGTGAACAGCAGTTTTCAGCTCTTTCCACAGATTCTCGATTGGATTCAGGTCTGGACTGTGACTTGACCATTCTAACACCTGGATATGTTTATTTGTGAACCATAACATTGTACATTTTGCTTTATGTTTGGGATCATTGTCTTGTTGGAAGACAAATCTCCATCCCTGTTTCAGGTCTTTTGCAGACTCCAACAGGTTTTCTTCAAGAATGGTCCTGTATTTGGGTCCATCAATCTTCCCAGCAATTTTAACCATCTTCCTTGTCCCTGATGAAGAAAAGCCGGCCCAAACCATGATGCTGCCACCACCATGTTTGACAGTGGGGATGGTGTGTTCAGGGTGATGAGCTGTGTTGCTTTTCCACCAAACATATCGTTTGGCATTGTGCTCAAATAGTTCGATTTTGGTTTCATCTGACCAGAGCACCTTCTTCCACATGTTTGGTGTCTCCCAGGTGGCTTGTTGCAAACCTTAAAAAACACTTTTAATGGATATCTTTGAGAAATGGCTTTCTTCTTGCCACTCTTCCATAAAGGCCAGATTTGTGCAGTTTATGACTGATTGTTGTCCTATGGACAGACTCTCCCACCTCAGCTGTAGATCTCTGCAGTTCATCCAGAGTGATCATGGGCCTCTTGGCTTAATATCTAATCAGTCTTCTCTTTGTTTGAGATGAAAGTTTGGATGGACGGCCGGGTCTTGGTAGATTTCCAGGGGTATGATACTCCTTCCATTTCAATATGATCGCTTTCACAGTGCTCCTTCAGATGTTTAAAGTTTTGGAAATTATTTTGTAACCAAATCCAGCTTTAAACTTCTCCACAACAGTATCACGGACCTGCCTGTTGTGTTCCTTGGTCTTCATGATGCTATCTGCGCTTTAAACAGAACACTGAGACTATCACAGAGCAGGTGCATTTATACGGAGACTTGATTATGTGGCGCCCCTGAGGCTTCCGCCGCCACAGGTCATTGCACCCCATCAGCGGTGTGATGCCCCATTCTGGGAGAGGAAGAGAGTGAACTCCGGTCCCCTGGTAAATCCACACTACACCCATTGCTAGGGACACACAGGACCAGGGAAAGTGGCAGGCAACCCTCCCATGCTGCATGCTGAGAGGGGCTGTAAGACCCATCCCTGCTCCCATAGGGTGGTAGCTTAGCAACTGGGGAGGTGGGAGGAGACCAGAGAGCAGATAGAGAAAGGAAGGTCAAGTTAGTTTCAGTTTACCTCAGGGAGTGAAAGAAGCAGCATGTAGTTGGAGGAGACGAACGAGAGAAAGGAGGGAGGAGGAGGCCTGCTGAGGCAGGCAAGGAGGAGAAAGAAGAGAAGGAAGGAAAGGGTCGCAGGGCCGCGGGTAGTCCTGTAGGTACCACGAGCTGTCCTTGTTGGGTACCGAAGTCGAGGGCCCAGAGGCGCTACGAGTAGCTGCAGGCTGCGGTGGCCTGGTCCACAGTGACATCGGTGGAGTGATTAGCTGCGACAGGGGACGGTCCCTAGAAACTGGAGGAGTGAAAAGACAATCTCCAGACAGTAAAAACCGAGGCCCAGGGAATTGCAAGCTCCCAGGGCCAGAACCCAGAGCAGACCTTCAGAAAAGGGGTAATCAGCCGACAGGTGACCCCCCAGCCTGGAGGCTGTAATGGAGGCCAAGCCAAAGTCCATCTAACTAAGGCAAGGCTAGTGAAGACAGCAGAGAAAGAGACACTAAGAGAGAGAGGGTACCGGATTTCACACTCTGAATCACCCAGAAGACGGAGGTCCCTGACAGCGGTCCCAGCAGTCCAAGGGTTCTGTCTGCCCTGACAAGAACTGTGAGTAAAAGAACTTGAACTGCACCTCTGAAGTTGCCTCAGTTATTTCATCTGCATAGACATTTACAAGCACCAACTGTGCCCCGGGCATTGCTCCACCTGTGGGGAGCAGTACCACCATAGCTGCTATCACATCATCCCGGTGGCCTCACACAGCAGCGGCGGCTTAGTAGCCGCATACCACAGGTGGCGTCACGAACACAAACTTTAATTCAAGCCACATATTCAACTGACACCCACCAGGGCCACGGAGCCGGGCCCAGCCACCACTGACTACCACCGGACTAGTCCGGCCCGGCACCGGGTGTCCCATAGCCCTGGGGTGGGCGAGTCAACCTTGGCGCTGTGAACAGGATTTCGTGCCCGGTCTAACCGGGTACTGTGCGCCTGAAGAACCGTGTGACAGACTGTGTACTTTATTGAGAAACCGCCGCCATTAGCGCTGCTGAGAGCGGGAAGAAGGGGGGCGTGCAAGAAGAAAGGGCGCGAAGAGAAGCCCCGCCCCCTTGTCCAAGAAAAGCGCGCGAAGCGGTGCCCGCCATAGAAAGCGGAAGAAAAAGAAATGGCGACTAGATAAGCTGGCAGGCTGGCAGAGAGAGTCTAAATGCCAGACCAGCAGATAAAGAAAATGTACCTTATCGCAGCGAAGGTGATGCAGCAGATCCGGCAAGCGACGCGCGGAGCAGCGACCGCCAGAACACCGGAGATGCTACTGAGGGGTGAGTCATTTAATGCCCCTGCCGGCGCGGGTGCCCCAACCCCCGCTGCCATGCCCGCGGTCCCTGGAGGGACGCCCGGCGCGGCGACGCCGATCCGGGCCGCAGCCACGCCAGGTGCGGCCCGCCAAGATTTTGCCGCCGGAGCGGCGCCCATTCACACCGCAGCAGCGACTCCAATACAGGCCGCCGCCATGCCAGGCGCGGCCCGCCAAGACCAGCAGACGCAGACTGTGCTGACCGCTGTCTACCTGCTGCCAGGTGGGGAGCCGGAGAAGAATCCCTACAAGTAAAGATGAAGAGATGCTGAACTGTAGATAGCCCCTGTCTGCCCCTCATTCTTTTCGAAGACGACACCCTTTCCTGCTGTGTTTTGCCCCTTATTCTTTTTGAAGACGTCACCCCCCATGTTATGTGCTACCGGGCCACTGAACTGGAATGTGGGCCCCGGTGGAAGTGTATGTGGCATGTCATACCAGGCCACTGGACTTAGTGGCTGGTATGTTGTTTATGTGTCCTATGTAACCAGGCCATTGGACTTAATGGCTGGTTGATTATGTCATTTTGTTTGATTGAAAGAAACGAACTGCCGGGCTACTGGACTTGTTGTAGCCAAAAATGTAATTAGTTGCACCCGTTGTGCCCCCTACCAGAATTATGGGGGATTTGCCTGAACCGTGCAATGGACTGGAAGTGCACACTTAGAGTTTTCTTTATAAGAAGTTTGCAACGTTTATGATATGTGCCTCCCATAAAGGGAAGAAATGTTTTACTGTTTTATGTTATTGCATACAAAAATGTTTTTGCAGTTTCTCCACATGTTTTTGTTGTTTTTCAGCCCGAGGACGTGCTGGGATTTGCTGTGGGGGAGTGTGGCGCCCCTGAGGCTTCCGCCGCCACAGGTCATTGCACCCCATCAGCGGTGTGATGCCCCATTCTGGGAGAGGAAGAGAGTGAACTCCGGTCCCCTGGTAAATCCACACTACACCCATTGCTAGGGACACACAGGACCAGGGAAAGTGGCAGGCAACCCTCCCATGCTGCATGCTGAGAGGGGCTGTAAGACCCATCCCTGCTCCCATAGGGTGGTAGCTTAGCAACTGGGGAGGTGGGAGGAGACCAGAGAGCAGATAGAGAAAGGAAGGTCAAGTTAGTTTCAGTTTACCTCAGGGAGTGAAAGAAGCAGCATGTAGTTGGAGGAGAAGAACGAGAGAAAGGAGGGAGGAGGAGGCCTGCTGAGGCAGGCAAGGAGGAGAAAGAAGAGAAGGAAGGAAAGGGTCGCAGGGCCGCGGGTAGTCCTGTAGGTACCACGAGCTGTCCTTGTTGGGTACCGAAGTCGAGGGCCCAGAGGCGCTACGAGTAGCTGCAGGCTGCGGTGGCCTGGTCCACAGTGACATCGGTGGAGTGATTAGCTGCGACAGGGGACGGTCCCTAGAAACTGGAGGAGTGAAAAGACAATCTCCAGACAGTAAAAACCGAGGCCCAGGGAATTGCAAGCTCCCAGGGCCAGAACCCAGAGCAGACCTTCAGAAAAGGGGTAATCAGCCGACAGGTGACCCCCCAGCCTGGAGGCTGTAATGGAGGCCAAGCCAAAGTCCATCTAACTAAGGCAAGGCTAGTGAAGACAGCAGAGAAAGAGACACTAAGAGAGAGAGGGTACCGGATTTCACACTCTGAATCACCCAGAAGACGGAGGTCCCTGACAGCGGTCCCAGCAGTCCAAGGGTTCTGCCTGCCCTGACAAGAACTGTGAGTAAAAGAACTTGAACTGCACCTCTGAAGTTGCCTCAGTTATTTCATCTGCATAGACATTTACAAGCACCAACTGTGCCCCGGGCATTGCTCCACCTGTGGGGAGCAGTACCACCATAGCTGCTATCACATCATCCCGGTGGCCTCACACAGCAGCGGCGGCTTAGTAGCCGCATACCACAGGTGGCGTCACGAACACAAACTTTAATTCAAGCCACATATTCAACTGACACCCACCAGGGCCACGGAGCCGGGCCCAGCCACCACTGACTACCACCGGACTAGTCCGGCCCGGCACCGGGTGTCCCATAGCCCTGGGGTGGGCGAGTCAATTACACACAGGTGGCTTATATTTATCATCATCGGTCATTTAGGACAACATTGGATCATTCAGAGATCCTCAATGAACTTCTGGAGTGAGTTTGCTGCACTGAAAGTAAAGGGGATGAATAATATTGCACGCCCCACATTTCAGTTATTCATTTTTTAAAAAAAGTTTAAAATAAGCAATACATTTCGTTTAACTTCACAATTGTGTCCCACTTGTTGTTGATTCTTCACCATAACATTAAAATTTGTATCTTTATGTTTGAAGCCTGAAATGAGGGAAAAGGTTGAAAAATTCAAAGGGGCCAAATACTTTCGCAAGGCACTGTATGCCGCCCAGTAGGTGGCTTTGTGGAGGTGTATGCAAATGTAACAAATTACTTTCATCATTTTAAGATTTCATTGTAATTTAGAAAATCCACATGGCCCACGCAGATCACATATATACAGTAGAATAATAATAAAATGCCACTTGCTGGGGGTGTTGTGTCTGGTAACCTCCCCAATTAGCTGACACAAATACATGACCTAGATCTGTCTGCCTTGCTTTTGCAGGATGTTGCTCCATTTTGGTGCATGGGGGAAAACGAACAAGCATAAAGAGAGCAAAAAGTGCACATTTAGAAGAATGTGTTGAACAGATGAGCTTTGTTTCCATGAAGCAGCAGTTGAATTTCACATTCTGCAATCTGTCTCCTCCTTCTCAGAATCTTATGCTTTCGTGCCATCTGTTGCTAATCTTCTGCCTCTGTGTGCATGTAGTGCTGGCCGATTCTGGCTATTGAACTAGATTATAATTAGAGACTGGGGACTATGTGGAAAAAAAAGCAAAAAACTTTTGCAGATCATAGAAGTCAAGAGGAGAATGGGCTGACTGAGGCACAAAGAGAATAGAAAGGGCTTTACTTGCATGGACATGTTCAAGGAGATAAAAGATCAGCGATAAAAATAGCTGAGGTCCACCAATTTATCTGACAGTTGTGTCTTTGATACTACTTTATTAACCTTCCCTCCATTGTTCTAGCTACTCTTCCTCACAGTGGTTGTACCAAGTTTGGAGGTTATTCCCTATCCATAGTATAGCGGATAGCCTCCTGATCGTTGGGGATCTGACCCACTAGGATCTCCACTGGGGTCCCCACTGATTGGGCAAGAGCCTTGTCTGAATGGAGTGGAGGTCGAGCATGCGCACATCTGCTTCATTTATTTTTAATGGCAGTGCCGAAGACCAGCCAAGCACATTACTTCAGAGCCTCGTTCTCAGAATCGTTGAGGGTCCCAGTGGTCGAACTCCTAACGTTTGGAACGCTATCCTCTGTCTTATTCATGAGGGCTTAGTTTCAACTCCTGCTAGTCTTGGTCAAAGGTCTGTTGGAGTGTGACACCCCTGGACTATCAGGTCGTCACGGGGTACTGCACAAGCTGCCCTTCCGTGTAGTATTCCGCCTTCCTCTTGGTTCTGGGTCCCTACTTAAGTGGTGTTGCCTCCAACAGCAAATCAAAACCCTAGAGACACCCTGCACCACACCCGCCTGATACACCAGTGGACAGCTTGAGTGGAATAGAGTCACCCACCTGGCGGGTCAGGGAGGGGAGGTGAGGAGTGTAGTAGTAGTCTGGTAGTAGTAGTAGGTAGACGGTGGTCTGGGCCTAGAGGAGTTGGACCCCTGGTTGCAGGGGATTGTGGCGAGGTGCTCGGACCCGTCGAGGAGGACGGCCGAAATCCTAGCCCTGTCACTGGTCCGGGACCGAAGGCACGACGGGGTACATGGACCCTAGGTCGGGGAGTAGCTTCAGGCAACCCGACAATTCACCTGAGGAGAACGGAGCCTTTATGATCCGTTCCCACCCGCTCCAGAATCGGGGCATTAGCGCAACGAGGGGGATAGGACTTTCCAACCAAAACGGTCCACAAAATCCAAAAGCGTGAACCTTGAGAGCAAGCTCCCATACTTAGTAGGGAGCGGGGCCTGGCTAGTTCCCCGCTACGGCCATCAAGTTGAAGTCTAAACTAAGTGCCAGGAGGCAGGTCACGGACCACCAGGCAGCACCACTTGGGGACGGGACCCGGACGAGCTCCCCTCAATGGCAGTGGTACCCAGAGACTTGGTTTACCCGGTTGTCGGTGTCTGCTTATGAACTGAGTACGAGAGTGACCTCTGCATCCCCACAGCATCCCCCTTCACCGAGTTCCGGGGTACCACCTACCCGTGGAGGGTTTCAACACCTTGCTGCCCCGTTCTATCATCCCCGGGTACTCCCAACAGCAGCGGTGGTACTCCCAATTACCACACACCACGGTTGGCGTCACAAACTATAACTCCCCTGTAAATACCCCCCTTTTCATTCGAGTGGCCGCAT